>NW_027283080.1:0-16012 GCF_046629955.1 Centroberyx affinis | reverse complement strand
CTCACTCTCACTCACTCTCTCTCTCTGGCTGTCTCTCTCTCTCCCTCTGTCTGTCTCTCTCTCTCTCTCTCACTCACTCACTCACTCTCGCTCACACACGGACAATTTCTTTCTCATTCTATCCCTCTCCCCCTCTCTTATCCCCCTTTCTGTCTCGCTCAGTAACTTGCACACCGACCCTTTCAGAAACTTTCTTTTGCCTAGAAAATTAAAAGATACTGATACTTTTTTTTTTTTACTTATAATGTGCAAATAAATAGGTACAAAAAGGGACAAAATGCAGCAGTTATTCCAGCATCTAATAATGGCCAATCATTCTACTACCAGTTTTTGGCAATGGCAGGTTGGCAGTTATGATTTAAGCGTCATTCTGCTCACTTTCATTTAGTAATATTTATAGTAGATGACTAATCAAATCCACGTATGACTGTCAGTTCTTACTAACTGTCGCCAAAAAGTTATGGGAAACTTGACTAAAATGTTTAATAAATGAGTGATTCTGCTACAAAAATATATTCATCAGTTCTTTGTAATTTCATTTTATTTGTTACGGTAATGGTTTTGTATTTTTTTATTTGTTATGGTAATGGGTCTGCATTGTTTTATTTGTTATGGTAATGGTTTCGTGTTTTTTTTTATTTGCTATGGTAATGGTTATGTCTAAGAAGTAATATGTAGGGTAAATGAGGACAAAATGTAGTGTCTGAACAAACTATTTGGACACTGTGTTCATGATTTTTCAATCTGCAATGTTCTGGTTTCACAGGATAGTCAGTGTGCCGACTTGTGAACTACATTCAATTTTGGAGCCTCAGTTTGACACTATAATCCATGCAAATCTATCCCCATACTTCATATTTGTAACTTAAAACACAATATTTTGGTCTTTTGCCAGCTGGCTCACCTGACATGACTCCATGAGCAGTGCAGCATTAGCTGTCCCTGGAATGTGTTTTCACCTTTGTTCAAACATTTCCATCTATATTTATCAGTTAGTGCAACTTGCAAAATTACCTCTTCAGAACAACAAAGAACAGAAAAAAACACATTATCTTGGTCACCCTGCTTTAGTTTGTATATGTTTTAGAAGTATATTTTTAAAAAAACAAAAACATATCACTGTGATATCACATGATATCACTACAGGCAGCCAAGACAGCATGAACCTACAGAGATACGCAAGTCAAAAACTACAAATGTTATCCATAAAGGAAATATAACTTTAAGAGAGGACATATCTTTAAGGACCATGTTTTTGAGCAATAGTTTGGGAATCTGTTATTCATATCAACTCCAATATGTCTTTTTAGTCATATAAATATAGGTATTTTCTTTGGCTATTGTTCATTTCTAATGTGCAGCATGTAAATCTGTGCAGTGCATCATTCAGGGAACCAGGTCAGAGCCAGTTTTTCATATCAAAGACTCCCAAACAGATGTGTATCAGACTACTGACTGATTAGATTTTGTTCTGAGGAACAACATCTCAGGAAATTGTTGTTGTTAGTTATGACTAACAGAAATATAGAACAACTGTCTACACTGTAGGTGGGGAGAGAACAACAGCAAGGGGAGTGAAACCACTGATCGAAACAGTCAAAACAGTCTGATCGCACTCTAACTTCTAGAGAGACAAACTCAACCTCTTCCTCGTTTTCGTGGGGACCCTTTCAAAGACCCCAGACCCCACTTTGGGAACCACTGAACTAGGCTCTACCCTGTATGATGCCCATCTCTCTCAAGTGGGTGGTCCAGTGAGCTTTAGGGGCGGGGTCCACTGTTTCAACCCTCCTACCCCGTTCTTTCTTGAAACATGCTTTAATAGAGAAAGTATGCAATGCATACTGCTCAGCTACAACCCCCATTATACTTCAACTGGGGTATTCGTGACTGGACGTCTGGGGATCACACACATTTCCGATTAAAGGAGGAGAGAGAGATATTACCCTTTCATTCCAACCAATAAGACGGCGGCAGGCTTTACTAAGACTTTCATAGTTGTTGTAGCAGCACAAAGTAGGCTGACTGTCTGAACTTCCAGGTAACAGCAAACGAGAACACATCTTGCCGAAGCAAGGTAAGTTAGAGTGTTTCTGCTGTCATTGTGTTGCTTCTATTTTTTGGCATTACTTCCATTTACTGTGAACAGTACTGTTCAGAGTAATGACTGTCTATAGGCTGTGTGGGCCAACTGAAGTAAGAGGTTTTGCACCTGTATTACTTGCCTTTTGCCTTCTTTACAAACTTTTGCTCTTGCTGTCGGTGTGAACATCCAGTTTGGTGGACCTGTTGTCACCGCATAGCTCATTTATGAAATCAATTGCGCAAGTGGTGATGGAAGTATAGCTGCTTATGCAGGAGATGTGTTGAGCCCCGACTTTACACTTTAACACTGATGGCCTCGACTCTTGTTTTGGCGTTAACATGCCAGTTGACTTAAGTGCAATATCTGCGTTTACTCATTATAGTGGAAACGTAAGGCTTGCTTTCAGAGTGTATGTTTGAGCGCTACGCACACATTTAAATGCTGTTAAAGACTGTTTTTATGGATGTAATTGCCGCCCATATGCAAAAAGTACATTCAGTCCCATACTTCATCGCCAAACACATAGGCCTAGTTCAGCCGATGGTCTGCTGCTGCTGCAAAAGTGTAGGGCGCTTGTCTTGACGCCGACACGAGTTTATAAGCAACACTGGCATGCGTCTCGTTTGGCTTTATATCGTTACGACGAGGGTGCATACATTTCCCAAATTACTCTTACTTCCTGCTTCGGTGCGGGCGTTTTGATAGGCTGTGTAGGCAATTAGTGTTTGGCACATTCCTTTTTGTGATCTCGAAGTTGAATATTAAATGATCATAACACCCAATTTACAGCAGATTTAATTTTTTACTTAAACTCTTACGAAAAATACATAGGCCTATTTTATTTATGGTATCAAACATTTTATGAGAACACTACAAATATCACAGCAACACACTAAGTCACTATAGGAAGATTACAGTAATATTACACTATTATATTACACTATTAATTATTATAAGGTCACTATAACTCACTATTGAGCACCACAGACACAATGTAAGTCTGTAGGAATATTCTAGTGATTTTTGTACTGTACCTACTGTAATTACACAAGATCCACAACATTTGCCAAATAAAGGTTGTAGCAGCATCAGCACAGCTATAGCCTACATTAGCCTGCTTAAACACCCATTGAGAAATAACCAGGAGTAACCCGTAGAGACCGGATAGAGGATGGGCAGCCTAGATCCACATTTTGGATGGTATATTGAGTTGTGAATATCTGTGCTACTTTTAGTCACTGCAGACCATTCTCATGTTTCCCTGCGTTTGCCAAACCCCTGTCTGTGTTCGGATGAACCTGCAATGACTGGTGCCAAGGCTTAAATATATATAAGCAGTTCTCACGCTCCCACTGCAAAAAGGATCCTGTGTGATTTTGATTTATCCTTTTAGTGATACACTGAGCATGGATTGAAAGTAGTTGTGGTAATTTTGTTTGTGCAGAAAGAAAACAGATTGAATTGGTATGTAAATATGTAGCTGAACAGCCTGTTGAAACATATCATTCTTTTAAGATTATTTTAACATTGACATATACATTTATTTTGCTACACATAAATGCATGTTATTTATAATGCAATATGCCATTCAGATTTTACAAATTAATAAGAAGTAACTTTTGTTGGCCTTCCTTCAGCCCCTGACACTCAGGTCTTCTCCTGCTGAAGCCCTTGAGGCCTCTCCCTCAGGCTTCGATGCTCACACTCTCTGAAGCTGGTGGACAGACACAGGATGAGTAACAGAGGGACCAAAGAGCCGTCTCCCCAGCCAGGCACTGCCCAGTCTCCTCCCGAGCCTCAGCGCAGGGGCAGGGGTCGGCCACGCAAACAGCAGCAGGTGGGACCCAACTCTTCTAAAGATTTAAGGCCAGTTTTAGTTTGATCGAGCCTCGTCCTTGATCTTTAATCACAGTAGCCATCCTGAAAAACACACATTGTTCATCAGCAAGAGGTCCATTTAATACAGTTACAATCTGACTCTGTTTCCTGGCTATAGAGAACAACTCATGCAAACAGACTTTTTTTTTTTTAATGGTCAGTAATCTGCTCTCTCCAGGAACCCGTTGGACCCCCGACTCCAAAGCGACCCAGAGGACGACCCAAAGGCAGCAAGAACAAGGGCCCCAGCGCCGCACTGAAGGTTAAACATACTAGACTGATCAGAGTAT
Organism: Centroberyx affinis; assembly: GCF_046629955.1. Classification (NCBI taxonomy): domain Eukaryota; kingdom Metazoa; phylum Chordata; class Actinopteri; order Beryciformes; family Berycidae; genus Centroberyx; species Centroberyx affinis. The sequence continues at coordinate 11,758 of NW_027283080.1, read as the reverse complement.
CCAAGACACTGCTCACATTTTAACTTTTAATCTCAGAGTTATAACAGCAACCCCTGTTACCGCACTATAGTGATAAGATTTTGTTGTGAATTCAGATAAATGAGGGGGTGGGGATATTTCCCCTAGTAAAGAAAAGCCTGTTATATGCATATTTTCACAACAGCTAGGAAAATTTACAGTTATGCAAACATAAATGCACTCATTTACATTGCTATCAACAACATTTCTGTTTACATAATTGTAGTGGAATTTATTAGTATATACAGGAATAAAGATGCCTATTGTATTTTTGCTAAATCCTCACTAAAAGTTCAGGTTTCAGGGTTTTAAGAAGCCTATTGTATTGGGAGGAAACGCTGTCATGCTGCCCCTGCTGGCAGCATTCCATTTAAATAGGAAGATTGGCAGGAGCGGCCTGTGCATGTAGCAGATATATAACATAGTAAATCTGTCTGCCTTTCCACACACTGTGTTATTTATTTTATATTGTGGGGAGAGTTTAAAGACACAACAAGACTTCTTGAGGATTTGCCTTTATCTAGGAAACAGAAACACTGCTTTCTGTCACATTAAATACTTTGAACTATTTTCAGAGATCCAGCTAATGTTGGGTAACTTTGCAGAAGCATAATATTTCAGATTGGAACCTGCAAATAGAAATGCCAATGACCCTCTAGTAAATTGATGTTGCCCAAATTTAAAAATCTTCACAGTTCCCTCTCAGAGCAGTGGGACATAAAAACAAAAAGTGCCATAAATCTTTGTATTTGGTTCTTTATATTTATTTAACTATAACTGACAGAGTTGCTTGTTTATGTTCACAGGGTCACAAAACTGATGCAGTGTTTTATCAGTGTTTTATTGAATTCCCAGCTATGCAGATATATGTTAACTTTTTAGGGGATGGACTGATTCTACTTGGAGACGAGAAAAGGTTTTCATTTTCCCTCCCTACTGATCACTAATCAGGACTCAGAGAGACCATTCTTGTAGTTTTGTATTTGGAGACAATGTTAAACGTTGCTTGTAAAAATCAAATGACAGTCTTCCCAAATGCCTCTTTTACTATAATGAGAATAGGAGGAGCCACAAAACAAAAGTTCTGTGGCTCCTGAGAGAAATGTTTTTGTTCCCCCATTGACTTGCAGAAGCATTAGTAATTAAAAAAAAAAAAAAAGAAAAGAAAAAAAAAAGCTGCTGCCAACTTCTCGAAAACTAAAACACTCATATGAAAACTTCTTGGATGCCCTGAGTCTTGGTTACTGATCAGTATGATAGATAGGGTTCTCAAAATCTCAAACCTCAATTTTAACCGTCCGTCTGTTCTGCCTCAGAAAGTAGAGCCAGTTGGGGAGAGACGACCACGTGGGCGACCGAGGAAATGGGTATGGGGCAATCATTGACACTTAAAGACATCATGGAGTTTATTGTAAATTTATGTCCAAAGCCTCCAAGATGGTTCTGTATGCCAGAGCTGCACAACGGCTTTTCAGCTTTTCCTTCATATCCCGATAATCCAGTTGCACCTCTCTCCACAGCCCCAGAGAGTAGTTCAAGAGGCAACTGAAGAGCAGCAGGTGAGAGGAAAAAACTTTGTATGACAATACTGCCATGCGTGTGCTACATTATTGTATTCCCAAGAAAGGTCTTTTTCATTTTTAGTCAAGACATGCTCAAATATAGATATGAATTATCGATAGGTATTCTAATTAAAAGTAAGGCATTACTTAGCATTTGATCCTCATTTATATCTATACATTTTCTAATGTTTTCAGCAGTATGTATGATCAATTTAATAATGCTGATTTTGTATTAAGGCAAATCAGAAAAGTGGTTGCTATTTGCTTTTTCTATGAGAAAAGGCCAAGATCACAATGCTGAAGTATTGCAGTTGTTTTTGCACATTGCCTTCCAATGACAAAGCAGGAAATTACAGTATATATACTTTTCAAAACTATACTTTGCTTGTGCTTCACGTAAACTGACTTCATTAGGATATGATGATTACGTGGAAATGGAGAAACGGTGGTGCTGGAATCCCCAAACACACACCTCTAAATATCCTTTCTTGCATCCAGTTTTGGTATTTTTACTCAGGAGGGTGAATACAAGTGTTTGTGAGAAACTTTTGTTCCTTTTGCCGACTTGTTCATTGTTCAACGGACAGATTGCACAACCGTTTTCACCAAAAGAGGCCAGTTCTCTTGATGCCCCCCGCCTGCCTTATCGCGTCCTCTCTGCTGAACACTGTTTCAAAGAGGTTAAGATGCTTCAAGAACTGAAACCGTTAGGCAGACTCCCTTTCTCAGACGCATGCACGCGAAGGGGAAGAATGAGTCAATGTAGAGAGGGGAAACCTGATCTAACTGTTCTCTTCCTCTGTCTTCTTGGTTTCCTGACATAACCGTCGTCTTCCTCACATTTTCTAGGTCTGACAGCTGGACCTATTTCCCCGCATGCACACAATCACTCACAGAAATTTTCACACTCATTCTCGTATATCGTGTGATTCATCGCACTGTACATGTTAACGATTCACAAGAAGAGAGACACGCACAGAGACAGAGAGAGAGACGGACATAGACAAAGTGACAGTGGTTTTTGTCCCTCCCTGTTGCAGGGCCCTTCAGAAGAGGCTGAGGAGGGTCCGTCGCAGTCCGAGGCCTCATCATCTCAGGTTCCAGCGCAGGAGGAAGGGGAGTAGATAGGATGCCTCTCTACCTACCTCAAGGTTTGGCCTCAAACAAAGAGGGGCACAACCTGACCCCAGTCTGTTACGGGGATTCAGGAACACAGAAAAAAAAAATCATTGCAGACAGTGGTTTCTTCATGGGATACTGTATCCCGGGTTTGTTGGTTCTGTTTGGTGAATGATGGGCATGGCTCTGTTGTTTGAACATTGGTCTATGGATAAGGCTCTTCAGGTGCTTTGTTGAACTCCTGAGTGTGTGTGCGTGTGTGTGTATGTGTGTGTGTGTGGTGTGTGTGTGTGTGTGTGTGGTGTTTGTGTGGAGAGAGGTTGGGGTCGTGGGCTAAAACGAAAGGGGATTGAGGAAAAAGGAACCAAACTGAACCGATACTTTGAACCACATTACTAAATCAAGAGTTGTGATCCCTCATATCAATGGGAGCAAGATGGTGACATTTTTAGCAATGTTACAATATATACAATGTGTGCTGAAGTCATTATCATGAAAGTAGATATGAATGGTTTGATTCCAAAACGCTATATCCATTTTGGGGAAAGATATGTTACCTGATGTTCATTGCTCAATATTTCAAAAATGCATGATTATATTAGATGTCTATGTAAGCAAGAGTATTAAGATAGCTGATAACCTCAATGATATTCCATTACAATATTTTTTTTCTTGTTCCAACCACCAATTGTTTTGAAAACGTAGGTGTCCAAATGTTAAAATGGATATCTCGTTTTGGAACTAAACTCTTCATATATCGTCAACAACAGTGCTGACGTGTCATCTTACCACCCTCAGGATTTTACTGTTACATTGCTTTTACACCATGTTGAAACCTCAGGTACAAAACTATTCAGGAACATGTTGTCAGTCTACTCAGTATGATTATTGTGCTATATTTGTTGTGGATTTCTGATCTGTATTTGACATTAACGGTATGCCTTGACACAAAGACCTCATTTAGACCTCAGTTACCATCTTCTCTCTCATTCTACCTCAGTAACACAAAGGACAGAAGATCTCCAACAAAGCGATTCTCCACTCCCTCAACAATGACACACACTTACACACACACACACACACACACATACACACATACGCTTGTGCAGACACACCAACATAGACAGGCAAAGAACTGCAGTGCATGCAAGCCTACAGATCGACACAGAAACACACAGAACTCGACCTTACACTCCTGCAGATGCTTGCAGGGTTTTGGCTCCCATCAGTGTACAAATAGAAACATCAGTGTCAATCTTTAGAAACTGTATTTTCGTAAACCTGAAATGAGACTTGGTTTATTTTCCTGGGCTACAACTCAGCCAATAGTTTACAACAACTTGATGAGATATTTGTTTTTTAGGGTGTAGTTTCTTTATGAAATAAGCATTTTTTTGGGGGGTCTGTCACTCCTTTGAGATCTTACAATAACATTTTTTACTACATCATGTATTTTCTGATTCTTACACTGTAAACTGTATGTGTGACACTCTTAATCCATGTGATTTGAACGGTAGCACATAACTACATAGTGCCGAAATACATGAGAATGCAAAACAACAAGATAACATCAAAATACTTATCCACAAACTTTCAGTAGTATGAAAAATACTAAGTAAATTGCGGGTAATTTAGCAAGTATTAAACTGTATCATTAACTCCCTCTTTGTTTGACCATTTTCGCTCCCATTTTAAAAACACACCTTTTTGAGAAAAAAGAAATCCAAGGCAGTCCAATGGTTTGTGAAAAGTTCAAAAACTAGGCACAGTTTTTAAAGTTTTCGTAATGAATAGCCAAATAGAATGAAGGCTTTTTAATCCTATTTTGGAGTGTCATGGATTTCTTTTTCCTCATAACTAAAAGACCTTTTTTTCCATAGAGCACCCGACCATATCTTTAACATCAGGAGCTTAGAAGCTTTCTGTTTTTCAAAAACTGAGTTGAGACCTTGTTTCAAATCTCAACAGTTAGCTCGGTCAGGATCACTGCACTCGGCCTACTGCGTAGCCTCAAGTCATAATCTCAGCTGCCTCAACTTCCTAAGACGCTGTCAACATGTCAACATGCATAGCCAGACATTCATTTATCCACCTTGACATACATAGCACTTGTGAGTTGTTATTGCTTGCATATTACTTGCTAGTTCTTAATATTACTTCACAATTTACACACAATGTGTTACAATGTGTTTTTGCTGCCTAAAACTAGTTATTTTATTACTAAGATGTTATCATGCTGTTTCCCAATAATTTCATGTATTTCAGCACTGTTTACTAAAACGCTACCAGAACAGCATAATTCATTTACTTCCGCATTGACTTTCCTTCTTTGCCCTCTGGACTACCTCTGAAAACAAACACGCTGAGTCTTCAGCACCATCTCAGAGGAGTTTTTGGTCGGCTTTACTGTAGCTGAACCTCTCCTTCAAACTTGCAAGCAGTCTGGATCTTGTCCATGTGAACTAGATGGTTTGCAACTACCACTCACCATGAAATCTTGAAATCATCAAACAGTTTTGTAGTCCACTCATCTCACCTCACTACATTCATATCACCATTTTCAATGGATGTTAGCCTAAAGTAAGGGTGCCTCTTAATTTAACTACAGTTGAGTCAATGTTTATCATTTTACATGAGCTGTGTCTGGATATTTACAATCTATATGGTGACAATGTTGTTCTGTGATCTTACTGATAGTGATATTTTGACATACTTGATCCATTTTCAATTATTAGAAAGTTTAACTTGACAAATCATCTTTTATGCTTTACTTTTAACACCATTTTGTAGCTATGTACCATGTGATATTAATGTCTCCTCATCCACTTCAACGTTAATACAACTCACAAACCTGTGATATTTGTTTTGTTATGATTCTTTACCATGTGATTTGTGTTATTCTGCTTCTTTATCGCTTATCAATAAAATATCACACCTATCAACTTTTTTTTTGTTGTAGATTCGTACAACAAAACAGCCTTTAAAATTGGTTTAAATATGTTTAATGTTTTATTGAAAGAAGCACTCCTGTATTACTCAACAGAGAAGAAACAAAATGATCTGAAGGGTGACACTTCACTTAGGATGGGAGTGGTAACACGTCCAGTGTTCAAGCTTGCCACAGTCTTAAGACCACAAAATCAATAAAAACACAACCCAATTTACACAACCCTCCTATCAAACATGGAAGTACATATCAAGGTTCAGAAGAACTTGATTGGCAAGCTACCAGACATTTCAACAGCAATGACACCAACATGAATAAAAGAAATGTGCATTACACTGCCTTTGTGCGCCAAATGATAACAGTGCAAGATCATACATGATGTTCCCCATTAGATTCCATTATTGGCATTATATGTATAAATGGAAGTGGATGTGAAATTATGAAAATAGTAGGGAGCACATATGATTAAAGACCGGTTGTCAGAGTGCCTCACAGCTTATCCCACCCCAAAACACATTGACCAAAGCTCCAGTTGTTCCCAAACAAATCCAGTTTTCCCTTTTTTTTTCTTCCTGAGCGACATATCTTCATGATGGCGACAGAAGCCCCCACAAACTCAACTCAACTAATGGCTGGAAGAGCGTCGTTAAGCATTGAGAGCATTGGCTACATCTGTGAAGACCAGACGACTGGGCCTCTGTGTCGTCCCCTGGGAGGTTGTGAGAGTCTGCAAGTGAGATGAGCAGCAGGTGAAGATGGTGAGGATGAGGTGGGGGGCAGAAGTGGCAGTAAGTTCACATGCTGACTCCAGGTTTGAATTGCAGTAAGGACAGTAAAGACAACTGGTTATCCTGGTGGAAACAATAAAATCACTGATACGCCTGTCCAACATCTGATTTGTTAATGTTCCATTGACACAGCTAAATATTAGAATTAGGTTTAGAATTAGATTGATTACTCACACGAAAAAGAATTTGTTAGCACCAGGGGCCTCATGTATAAAATATGAGCGCACAAAAGTGAAGAAATGCATATATTATTTTCTGTCTGATTAAAAACCCCACCTTAGGTGGCGCGTATTTCTCTTCTCCCATATCGCAATCATTGTGAAATTATGCACACGTGAACGCGCCTCCTGCCCATTCTCACAATTAGCAGTTAATGGAAGTTGAAACACCCCTAATTAGCCTATTTTGCATCCAAGTATTTTGTGCAGTTCAGTCCTGTTATTACACATTATTCTAATGATTTGGTTTCATATGATCATGTTTGCTCATGTTACTGCAGGACAGCGTTAAGGACACGTTTCCTGCTGCTCTAGGGAGAGGAGAGGATGTTCAACACACATACACACAGCTTTAAATGTTATGAAACTCATTAAACCATAAACGACCACGAAATAAATGAGACCACAGTGTCTGAAAATTTAACTGCACAGTGTTTCCGAAATTCTATTTTTACGTGATCTTTCTTTGTCTTCAGTTGTCGTCATATCACTCCACTGACTGCCTCTTGAAGTCTGTGTACGCATGGTGTAAAGTGTGTGTAGAAGTGCACACATTCTCACGTCGCGTTTGATTTTTCTATTCAAAAATCATGTTATGTTGCGTATGAATACTGTTTTATGCTTATGCATTGTTTATACATCTGGCCCCAGGAGTATTTGATGCGTAAGTATTTGGTAAAGGGACCACAAAGGAAAGGATATGAAAGATAATGTGGATGTAGATTTAGAGGTAAAGACAATGTAGATTTAGAGGTAAAGACAATGTGTGTGTGTGTGTGTGTTAGACTATGGTAAGATAAAGAATCGTTTTTTTTGCTTTGCTATAGTAGTGTGTGTCTGTAATCAATTACAAACACTTAAACTACTAGTCTTTGTGATGCAGAAATAAGGATGAATAGTGTGAAAGAACAGGTTTAGGAACATGGATCAAAAGACACACAGGTGATACTTTACCATGTTTGCCTTTTACCATTATGCCATTGTCAAAACTTAAAAGAAATAAAAGAAAATGGTAAATTATGACAGGAAAACAAACTTACAATTTTACAGACTTAAAAGAGAACAGAGAAACTTGAGTAACTTTGACTCTGTACATGATCTAATTAGTAATATAAAACATAGATATAATATGGCAAAAACATAGACTTCATCAAAATCAAAACATATGGCAGACATTTAAGCATATATCATTAAATGCACAGATAAACATCAAAATAAAGGAAAAAACAGAATTGATTCTACAAGCATCAGAAACTCTATTAGACCAATGTGACACCTTTTCTTCTACGAGAAATTACATCACTTCATGCTTTGTTGTGTTGGTGGAAAACACTGTCTCAGCCAAAAATGCTCCAAAATCTCCCATCTCAAGTGTCCATTTTGGTTGAGATGTTGTGACTGACACAGCCATGGAATATGGATAACATGTTTTTATCAAACCATTAATTCACCGCTTGTGGTCTGTGAATGAGGACATTTTCATTCTGGATGAGACCGCTGCCAGCAGGGTAGAAATGTTTCGCCACAGAAAATGAAAATGTTTCAGTACACTTTGTATCCCTCATTTACTTGTGTTTCCTTTATTTTGGCAGTTACCCGTGTTAATACGGTTTAGAATTATTCTGGGATTGGCGTACCTTGGCATTGGGACCTGTGAGGCTGCCGTCCCGGCCGTGGTCCAGCAGTTCCTGTTCCAGCAGGTCATCCTGTTCTTCTGCCGGGTCAAAGTTGTACATGGGCATGAGCTGGTGCCTCAGCTTCTCCAACCTGCATGGCGACAGTTTGGAAGTCAAGATCAATATAACAGTACCGCAGTAAGGTAAGAGAAGTGGATCAGAAAAATAAAATAACCTCACCGCTTCCGTTTCCGAATATACAGCATCTGAGATGGAGAAAGAGAGAGATAATGGGAAGGAGAGCCAAGTCATTATAACGTCATTATTTTATCAGGTCATATTGTTATCAATATAAGCAACTCTTCCAAAAATATGAAAGTATCCACCAACAAACATTTTTTGAATTCGCCAATAAGTGATAGAGGCGAGGTATACATCAAGTTTGAGATGTTATGAAACAAATATATGTATTGCTTTTTGAAGGAAACAGTAGCGTGTGATGTGTGCTTAAAACAATGAATTGAGACAAAGGGTTTCGATATTTAGATAGAAGTTGGTACTGGAGGATTTTTTTTTTTAGACAGGTGATGACAGTATTTAAATGATTGATTTCTTACAATTGCCACTGCCAAGCCAATGACGGTGATGATGCCAAAGGGTAGCAGCACCATTCCCATCCCTGAGCCCTCGACTACCACCTCTGGAAACTTGGTGGCATTGAAGCTGGTCTCATTTGTTGTTATAGTAACAGTCATTAACGTTGTTCTGGAGGTGATATTGTCCCTGGCATTTGTGCTCGTTGACAGGAAGGGGATTGTGGTGGTCGTGGCAGTTGTGGAGAGAAAGCTCGCGGTTGTCTTTGCTGCAGTCACAGCCATGGTCGTGTATAGCTGTTCCAATTGATGAATGTATTTTGAATCTCTATGTGGATGTTTCTGTGCCTCTCAGTCTCCAGCGTGTCTCATGGCCAACACAGGTGTCCCTCTGGCCTGGGGTCCACTGAAGCATTGGGGACGCTGTGGCCATATAACCTCAGGAGTGAAACCTGAAATGTACAGTTTCACATCGTCATGCTAGTTACAGATCTCACCACAGAGATTCAAAGTAGTCTATACTATAGGGCTCATGGTAACCACCTAATAGGAAAAACAACACATGACTATAAACTACAGCAAAAATGCTGAACTGTCAATTTCATTCGGTTTAAGATTTTCTTAGAATTTGCTTAGATCACTGTTAAAAAAACAAACAAAAGAAAACGCTCCACCCCCAATTTCATCCGAATGACACCCATAACTGATTGTGCCAGCGGGGTTGTGGTGGGTGTTTTGGGCAGGATGTGGGTAACAGCGGCACAGAAGGAAAGTGGCATAACAAAGTAGATAAAATACTGAGGAATATCAACCGCTCACATGGTAACATGCACTGTGAGGCAATGTGTCAGAAGTGTGTTCAAACTTCAAAATCAAACTTACACCTACACACACAAATACCGCACACAGGTTCCATAAATACCCACTGCATCCAAGACACAGTGCATGTACCTACCGCCCACACATCTCAGTGTGATGAGATTGAGATTTTAGGTTCCCGCTACAAATTTATGATGATGAATATTTTCATTTGTGAGGAGTATTCATATTTTTATGCCATGTATATAGTATGGATTACTCTCATGTTTGCTGTCCATTTTAAAGCAAGTATTGCCACTCTGTTGTATAGTGACACAGGAAGGCGGTGAAAACAAAGACGTTATGATCCATTCCGCCTTCCTTAGTGCATCCTGTCTGCTTGCACTCTTAATGAGGAACATGTGCAGCTGAAGCAAACAACCAATCACAACCAAGGGCTAGATTCAGTCATTGCTGTTGTCCAGTTAAAGACCAGCTACAGCACACAGACAGTGCATACGATGTTTACATAATACAAGATGGTCATCTTTGCATGATTCACTTTATGGTCATATTGCTATGTGTTAACTGATACATGACATGTTATTTTTAGTCAACATGTACTGTATCTCAGCCGTCCAATGCGAATGGCCGGGCTACTAATCCCACCAACGTGACCAGCTCCTGCTCCATGTGCCCCCTCAGATTAGAGATGTATACATACCTTAACATATAACATGAAGAGTTCAAAGGGGAGCTGCAGTGGGGGGCAAGCTAGAGAAGGGAAAATTTCAGTGGAAGAGGGGACGTTTCCCCCTCTTGCTACCCCTCCTCCTCTGCTTCTCCCCGTAGCAATACAGGCGCTACACAGGCTGTTTACATGGAAAACACAGCCATTTTCTCTGATGATAGACTCCACACACCAAGTAACCCTATCCCCAGCAGCTTGCAAGAGATCCCCTTCCCGTTCTCCGCTTGCCTCCTAGATCTACTCCCCCCTGTCCGAGCCTTTCTTGTGTTTCACATAACAGAAGCTGCTCCAGGGATGCTGCAAACAGAGATCAGTGCTGCAAGCACCCTCCCCCGCCACCCTGCAATTGGTCTAATGGCTTAAAGATGATAGATGTGGTTGGCTCCCTCAGCTGTCTATATGGCTTTGCAGGGATGAGAATGGGATTTAATGGCTCTGCACACCAGATGCTGTCAGGCCCATGTGAATGACTGCATCCGGGTGGCGAGTCTGAGGAAATTAACCCTATGATGTCTTCCCTCTAACCCTCAAGGACCTGAATTCACTTGAATAGAAACACACAAACAGAAACAACTGAAACATCTTATAGGTCAATTATCACTTTAGTTTGAAGGATTTGTACAATTCCTCATGAGTCACACAGATGTGATGAAACTATGAATATCTTGAAAACTAAAAGAAAATGACAGTTTTCTTGTTTTATTAACAGATGTAGTTGAAACACAAGGCCGCATTTTCAAAACAGCAGCAACATATCCACAATGTTCAAAGTGAGGGAAATTCCTTTCATTGAGTCATCAGCTCATTTTGAATGAATTCCCAGTCATCATGGCCACAAATTCTGAAAGAATTAAAGGCAGCAGTAAATGGCATTGTATTTCTTGTCATCTCACATTTTCACATCAAAAGTACATAACAGCAACAACATACAGGATTTAATCTGTGACAGAAATGTTGAATATAACCATGTATTCACACACATTTGTTTCATTATAGACTCAACCCTTAATTCAAATGTGAACAAAAGGGAATGAACACATCTTTTTTTAATTCCTAAACTGCTCTTGATGTGTGGAATAACAATAGGTAACAGGTCAAAATGAGTTTTGAAGTCAAACAGAAATAATAACGGGAAAAAAATGTTAGTACTCAAAGGGCAGTTTACAATTTACTATGAATGCTATAATGAATGTTCACAACAAGTTTCATACTTCAGTCACATATTTCCACTTTAAATTAGAACAGTGTAAAAACAATAAGTATTTCCTATTTCAGAACAGTGACAGCATATAGCAGATCAACAATTAATTGATCTCCACATCTATGATTACTGGCTGTGCAAAGTTCA
>NW_027283079.1:42500-50023 GCF_046629955.1 Centroberyx affinis | reverse complement strand
TATTTAATGCTTGGTGCAGATTCACCACTAGACAGAATTCCTCAGCAACAAGGAAAGATTGCTCTGTGTGTGTGTGTGTGTGTGTGTGTAGTGTGTGTGTAGTGTGTGTGTCCTCTCTCTTTCTCTGTCCGGCTAATGTTTCACCTGTGTGTAAAGTCTCACTGACAGACCTGTTTACCGTCGTCGTGGAGACGGAGCTCCCTGACACCTATAGCTCTTGTGTGTAACCGCGGCGACGGTGGGATGGAATCATTGGAGGGTCACTGAGAGTCCAGCCCTCTTTTCCTTTTGTTTTGTTTTTAATTAAAAGCTTCAGGTACAATAACATGTACCTGAGTTCATGAGTCTGTATAAGTTGATGATATACAAATGATAAAAAGTGTGAAGTAAAGATAAAAATAATAATCATTAAAAAAAAACAATAAAATGGTAACCCTTTAGGTTAGGGAACACATTAACTATTAATACGTGCATATTGCATAATTGCATAATGCATAGGCTATTAGTAGTATATTGGTTCATTATTAGTCATTACAAACCACTTATTAGCACCTTATTCTGCACAATTGTACTCTACAAGTCTAGCCCATTAACCATGTGTTTTCTCTCAATAACCTCTTAATTAGTGCTTATAGTCAGTAAGGAAGTTGTTGCTTTGCTCAATATGGAGCTTATCAGGTGTGAGTATCACAAGAATACATATTCTCCCTTAACTAGGCTTTCTGAACAACTTCAATTCATATGAATCATTTGAACATTTCTACTGGTTTGGAATACACTAACAAAAGATATTGGTTTCCAGCCCAAAATTGCACAGGAAATGTTTTTTATCCATTTACTAAACATGAGAAACCAGCAAAAAGATCACCAAGAGAAATAAGTCCAGATGTGGCTACGATTACAAACAAATGTTAAATGTCACTGTTATCAATGGAAACAAGCTGTGTCCCACATCCACTTTACCTTAATGAAATGTCCAAAAGTGACAATAAACCCACAGTTAATGGGCTATAGCCTACTTGTAGAACACAATGCACAATACGGTGCTAATAAGTGGTTTGTAATGACTAATAATGAACCAATATTATACTAATATGCATGTTAATGAGCAACTTCTAAGTGTTACTAATAAAATCAATCAATCCATAAAGACAAAACAAGGAAATACACAAGTTTGAAAATTGTATCACGTACACAGACGTATTTTGCTTTTCAACTTTACGGATTGGAGTTCACATTTGTGCATTTGTGTTATACTGCATGTTTTCAAGTCATGTTACGACCTCAGTAGCAGTAGTAGTAGTAGCAGCAGTATCAGTAATAGTAGTAGTAACAGTAGTAGTAATAGTAGTACTATCACTTGTTACTTATCTGGTAACAAATGCTATTAGCAGCATATATACTGTAGCCTGTAACTGTATAGCTGTTGTAGTAGTTGCAGTTCCTCCAGCAGCCAGCAGGAGGAGCTGTGGGCTCAGCATGCGTCTGTCTGGTCAGACTCCTCTAACAGACACTGACGTAGGTGTCTGTCTGGGCCTGATGACATCATCAAAGTGCATCAGCTGGGTGTGAGGAGGTAGAGAGAGGGAGGTTGGCGAGTTAAGTCAGCACATAAGGTGTGTGTGTGTGTGTGTGTGTGTGTGTGTGTGTCAGGGAGGGAGAGAGAGAGAGATAAAAGAGGAGACAGGAAATGTAGTCTGCTTGTGTTTGTGGGGGGGGCGTTAGAGAGAAAGAGAGAGAGGGATAAAAGAGGAGACAGGAGATGTGCTGGTTTGTGTTTGTGTGTGTGTGTGTGTGTGTGCGCGTCTGTGTGTGTGTGTGTGTGTGTGTGTTTGTGTGTTTGGGAGATGAAAGAGGATACAACAAACAGGCTGGTTTGTGTGTGTTTGTATGTGTTGCTGTTGTGTTTATGTGCGTGTGTTTACCTGTGTGTGTGTGTGTGTGTGTGTGTGTGTGTGTGTGTGTGTGTGTGTGTGAGAGAGAGAGAGCAGCAGTGTGTCCCAGCAGCAGTAATTTTGAAACACTCCTATTAGCTTTTTGTACACACACACACACACACACACACCTGGCTTCCCAGCAGACGCAGGATCCTCAAATCAAGTTTGATTGGTTAACAACGACCATATATGGCTGTCAGTATTGCCAGGCAACAAATTAAATCCAGCCAGTAATTAGAGGTTTAGCTAATATTGCTTAGCAACAAAACTTGGCTGTGAGAGGTAAAGGCTGACTCACTGATCGAGTGCTGACTGTCTCAACCTGCCACATGTATGGCTCTGGTCTGCACACAGACTGCAGGTTGTTTCACTGCTGGGGGTAAAAACCAACACAACCCAAGTGGCAATCCTGTTTCTTTTTTATTTGTCTCCATCTTCATCCCTCAACCTCACTCTGGTGTTTCTGCACTGCTCTTACCACAGATCACCTGTCAATCAAACTGTGGGCGGAGCTTGGATTTTACTGTTGATGCAGTTTGAGTTTCTCAGCTGAGGGTCGTCACGAGGCAAATTCAGGTCAGTCAGTCAGTCAGTCAATCAGTCAGTCAGTCAATCAATCAATCAATCAATCAATCAGTCAGTCAGTCATCTACATCTTCTGGAACAGGTCATTTAACCGATAAACGTGTCACCCTAGCCGAGCATCGCTCCCACACTGAGCCCCACTCTCTGCCGTTAATTTACATACCGTATTTCCTCTAATAGTGGCCGGTAGTCAATTAAAAGCCGGGTCTCCGATAATGTCCGGGGGCATGGTCGACACAAACAAATAAAGGCCGGCCCCAAATACAGGCCAGGGAAAAAAACAAAGGAAAAAACAACGGTGGATACCGGTAAACTCCTGGTGCCTGTTATATAATGTAACTGTAGTTTGTAGTAACGCACAAGTGCCACAAGATGGCGGTATGCCACAAGACGGCTCGGCCGGCGGAAGTCTCTGGAGCGTGCCGTCGTCGATTACCGTAATTATCAGTAATGCATTGCAGTAACAAAAAAACGGCTACCTAACGAACCCCAACAGAAGCAGATCAGAAAACAAGGAGGAGGAGGCTTCATACTAAAATATGAGCAAATATACTTATCAAACAGAGGGAATTAGAAATAAAGGCCTGCCTCTAATATAAGCCTGCTTCCAATAAAGGCCTGGTACCCTCTGCAGTTGAGGTAAATAAAGGCCCGGGCCAATATTAGAGGAAATACGGTACATCCACGTCTTCCGTTGCCCTATAAACTTTATAGTTAGGTAATGTTATTACATTAATAATGTTGTGGTATTTGTGATGTTAGTGGAATTATTTTACCGACAAACACACAATTGAACACACACGCCATGAACACACATGCCGTGGGTCTGTACAGGATCTGTGTTTGTCTCTGTCTGTTCAGACATGGTGGCTATCACTGTTCATGCTAACTACCCAGTTCTTCTTCTTCTTCTTCTGTTTATTCTAAACAAACCGGAAACGCATCACTTCCTGTGCAGCAGAGGATTTTTCCCAGGAAAGAGCGACCAGACACTGGCTGTTTAGAACAGACAGTGGAGAAGAATTATGAACTGGATATAGGTTGAATCACTGTTGAGTTAGAGAGAGAGAAAGAGAGAGAGAGAGAGAGAGAGAGAGAGAGAGAGAGAGAGAGAGAGAGAGAGAGAGAGGAGCAGGACAGATATTTATTTAGATGAAAATCTCACTGATTATTATTAGATATGGTAGATATGTGTTATGTTTTACCTGGCAGCAGCTATTTGAGGAATTTCACAGCTTATGTCAAGACTCGTAGTCACTTATAATCTTCACTTATAATTAATACACACACACAAACACACACACACAAACACACACACACACACACACACACGCACACACACACATTCCCTGTCGTGAATCTGTTTTAATCTGACTGTTGTGTTGCTCACAGTACTGGCACTAGTCACATTATTGTGTGGTTGTCAGGTTATGTATCTGTGGTTACTGGGGGGTCAGGGGTTAAGCATCTGTGGTTGCCGGGGTTACACGAGGACGATGGTACAAAAATACGGGAGGCGGGTCAGTGACACTAAGTGAGAAACATAAATCATGTCGCCAGCGATAAAACTCCTTCGAGGATATTGCATTTCAGCGTTATAATAGTTTACTGTCAGGAAGTAAATTTAAGTTGGTGATATTTTGATGTGATTTGGATGTGAGGAAGAAGAGGGATGAAGGGAAATGAGCTGAGATGAGACTGAGCGCTGGGAATGAAAACTTCAGCTGGAGAGCGACTGTCTTTCTTTTTCTTGAAAAATCCTCAACTCCAGACACACCACAGCAACAGAGGAGAGCCAGACAGAAACCACTGACTGAAGCATCTGTGGGTGTCGGGTTATGAATCTGGTTGTCGGGTTATGAATCTGGTTGTCGGGGTTAATGAATCTGGTTGTCGGGTTATGAATCTGGTTGTCGGGGTTAATGAATCTGGTTGTCGGGTTATGGATCTGGTTGTCGGGGTTATGAATCTGGTTGCCGGGTTATGGATCTGGTTGTCGGGGTTATGAATCCGGTTGTCGGGGTTATGAATCTGATTGTCGGGTTATGCATCTGGTTGTCGGGGTTATGAATCTGGTTGTCGGGGTTATGAATCTGGTTGTCGGCGTTATGAATCTGGTTGTCGGGTTATGAATCTGGTTGTCGGGAGTTATGAATCTGGTTGTCGGGGTTATGAATCTGGTTGTCGGCGTTATGAATCTGGTTGTCGGGTTATGAATCTGGTTGTCGGGAGTTATGAATCTGGTTGTCGGGGTTATGAATCTGGTTGTCGGCGTTATGAATCTGGTTGTCGGGTTATGAATCTGGTTGTCGGGAGTTATGAATCTGGTTGTCGGGGTTATGAATCTGGTTGTCGGGAGTTATGAATCTGGTTGTCGGGGTTATGAATCTGGTTGTCGGGGTTATGAATCTGGTTGTCGGGTTATGAATCTGGTTGTCGGGAGTTATGAATCTGGTTGTCGGGGTTATGAATCTGGTTGTCGGGAGTTATGAATCTGGTTGTCGGGGTTATGAATCTGGTTGTCGGGGGTTATGAATCTGGTTGTCAGGAGTTATGAATCCGGTTGTCAGGGGTTATAAATCCGGTTGTCGGGGTTATGAATCCGGTTGTCGGGTTATGCATCTGGTTGTCGGGGTTATGCATCTGGTTGTCGGGGTTATGAATCTGGTTGTCGGCGTTATGAATCTGGTTGTCGGGTTATGCATCTGGTTGTCGGGTTATGAATCTGGTTGTCGGGGTTATGAATCTGGTTGTCGGGTTATGAATCTGGTTGTCGGGTTATGAATCGGGTTGTCGGGTTATGAATCTGGTTGTCGGAGTTATGAATCTTGTTGTCGGGTTATGCATCTGGTTGTCGGGGGTTATGAATCCGGTTGTCGGGTTATGAATCCGGTTGTCGGGGTTATGAATCTGGTTGCCGGGTTATGAATCTGGTTGTCGGGTTATGAATCTGGTTGTCGGGGTTATGAATCTGGTTGCCGGGTTATGAATCTGGTTGTTGGGGTTATGAATCTGATTGTCGCGTTATGCATCTGGTTGTCGGGGTTATGAATCCGGTTGTCAGGGGTTATGAATCTGGTTGTCGGGTTATGCATCTGGTTGTCGGGTTATGAATCTGGTTGTCGGGTTATGCATCTGGTTGTCGGGGTTATGAATCCGGTTGTCAGGGGTTATGAATCTGGTTGTCGGGTTATGCATCTGGTTGTCGGGTTATGAATCTGGTTGTCGGGGTTATGAATCTGGTTGTCGGGTTATGAATCCGGTTGTCGGGGTTATGAATCCGGTTGTCAGGGGTTATGAATCCCATTGTCGGGAGTTATGAATCCCATTGTCGGGAGTTATGGTTGTCGGGGGTTATGAATCCGGTTGTCGGGGGTTATGAATCTGGTTGTCGAGTTATGAATCCGGTTGTCGGGGTTATGAATCTGTTTGTCAGGGGTTATGAATCCGGTTGTCGGGGATTATGAATCCGGTTGTCAGGGGTTCTGAATCCGGTTGTCGGGGTTATGAATCCGGTTGTCGGGGTTATGAATCCGGTTGTCGGGGATTATGAATCCGGTTGTCGGGGTTATGAATCCGGTTGTCGGGAGTTATGAATCTGGTTGTCGGAGTTATGAATCTGGTTGTCGGAGTTATGAATCTGGTTGTCAGGGTTATGAAACTGGTTGTCGGGGTTGTCTGGGTTATGAATCCGGTTGTAGGGGGTTATGAATCTGGTTGCATCTGGTTGCTTGGCGTTATGAATCTGTTTGACGGAGGTTATGAATCTGGTTATGCATCTGGTTGTCGGGGTTATGAATCTGAGGTTGTCAAGGGTTACCAGGGGAGATGGCACTACCTTTACCGTCTTCATGATGCAGTATGTCTAGCCATTATATTAGAACTAAGACAAGCTAAGAACCCCTTCCACCCCCTCACCACACACACACACACACACACACACACACACACACACACACACACACACACACACACATCTAAAGGCATGAGGCACTTGGAAAAAGTTGGTGTATGAAAATATGAAAAACATTCATTAGTTTTGTTCTTCTCTGTTCCCTACAGTTTAGACTGGCTGATTCTTTGTCCCGTGTGTGTGTGTGTGTGTGTGTGTGTGTGTGTGTGTGTGTGTGTGTGTGTGTGTGTGTGTGTGTGTGTGTGAGAGAGAGAGAGAGAGTGTGTGTGTGTGTGTATAGAGACTAATGTAATGTCTAGACCATGCAGGTGATAAAGTTAGACACCATCGTGTGTGGCAACCCATCTCTCTCTCTCTCTCTCTTTCTCTCTCTCTCACACACACACACACACACACACACACTCTGTTATTATCTCTCACCTACTGTGTGTCTTGCTTTTCTCTGCCTGCCCTCCCCTCTCGCTTTCATCTCTCTCTCTCTCTCTCTCTCTCTCTCTCTCTCTCTCTCTCAGATTTCCACTCCTTTACCAAAGACTGGAAAAACCTTTTGTCCTCCTCTCCTAATTTCTCCGTCTCCTCTTTTCCTCACTTCCTTTCCTCCTTTTCTCACCTCCTCTCCTCTCCTCATTTTCTTTCCTCCTTTCCTCTCTCCTCACCTCCTCTCCACTCCTCCTCCTCTCCTCCTTTCCTCTCCTTCTTACTCCTTTCCTCTCTTCCTCCCGAGTCTCTTTCTCTCTCCTCTCCTCTCCTCCTTCTCACTTCCTTCCCTCATCTGTTTCCTCCTCCCTATCCCTTCCTCCTCTCCATCTTTCCTCATCTGTGACCCACCTTTTCTTCTCTCCCCCTCCTTTCCTCTTCTTCTTTCCTTTCTTTCTCATTCCCTTTCTTCATGTGCTTCCTCTGCCTCCTCCCCTATTTTCCTTACCTCATCCCTCCTTCCTTCTCCTCGTCCTCTCCTCCTTCCCTCCTCTCTCTACTCTCTTTCTCACTTCCTTCCCCCCTTTCCTCTTCTGCTCCTCTCGTCTTCTCTCCTCTCTTCCTTCATCCCTCTCTTCTCTTCCTCTCTCCCTTTCAGCTGTCTCTCTCCA
>NW_027283079.1:27500-37500 GCF_046629955.1 Centroberyx affinis | reverse complement strand
GCGAGGAAAAGACGAGTGGAGACAGAGAGAGAGAGACAGAGGGAAAGATAAGGTGGGTGGGAGACAGATGGAAAGACAGAGAGAGAGGGTGAGATAATAAGATAGAAAGAGGATGAGAGAGAGAGAGGGGGTGAGAGAAAGAGAGAGAGAGAGAGAGAGAGGTAGACTTGTTATTCTTGCAGGGTGTTGCACACAGACACAGACAGACATTACCTCACACAACTGCTGCAGTGTGAGGAGAGGGTGGCAGTGTGTGTGTGTGTGTGTGTGTGTGTGTGTGTGTGTGTGTGCAGCCAGGCGTGATCCTGTTTATAATATCCCGAAGCACAAATTTCAGTCAAATGTCAAAGCTTTTTTTTTTTCTTGTGTTTCCTCGGAGAGCGTCTCACTCCAGCAGCAGCAGCAGCAGCAGCAGCCTTCCTTCCTTCCTTCCTTCCTTCCTTCCTTCCTTCCTTCACTCCAGTGTGCGAAGCTGAGATAACAGCAACCGTCTGCCTTCTGGATCCTCTCTCGCTCTTTCTTTCCCTTTCTTCTTACCTCGCTCTTTCTTCCCCCCCCCCTTACTTCCCTTAGATTTTAAAGGATTACACAGACTTTTTTAGGAGTTTGGCCCATTGGTCGCCTTACCTGATATCCAATCTCTGAACCCATCGTCTATCGGTCTGACAACGATTGGACTCTGGGGGGCGACGTCCAATATTTTGGGGTTTCCGGTGTAGCCAGTGGACATCCGGGCCAAGACTTCCTCTTCCGTGCGCCGGTCATTGTTTACAGTCCGATTAGCAACTTGAGACGCGAGAATGGAGTCGGAGTTGAGAGACGACGTCTCATATGCAGATATCTGTTTATAGAGATTAGCCGAAATGTCGTCCGGACCTAAAACACCTACAAAAAGTATCGATGTTTGTGTATTGTGTGGAGAAACATTCGACTCTTGCGTCTCAAGTTGCTAATCGGACTGTAAACAATGACCGGCGCACGGAAGAGGAAGTCTTGGCCCGGATGTCCGCTGGCTACACCGGAAACCCCCAAATATTGGCTGTCGCCCCCCAGAGTCTAATCGTCAAAATGAATGAACCGTCAATGTTACAGCTACAAGTTCTCATTTTCGCACTTTTAGGATAATGCTAATCGCCTACAATGGATAACTATCGACCGATATCAAACTTACCGTTTTTAGGTAAAGTTATTGAAAAAGTTGTTCACCAACAACTTAGCAACTTTTTAATGCTGAACAATTGCTTCGATAACTTTCAATCAGGATTTCGACCCCATCACAGCACTGAGACTGCACTCATAAAGGTACTAAATGACATTCGCCTGAACATTGACTCAGGCAAAGTCTCTGTTTTAGTCCTGTTGGATCTTAGTGCTGCCTTTGACACTGTGGAACATACAATTCTATTACAAAGATTAGAAAACTGGGTGGGACTCTCTGGAACTGTCCTTAAGTGGTTCAAGTCATGTCTTCATGACAGAAAGTACTTTGTCTCCATTGGAAACTGTGTGTGCGAGCAGATGGCCATGACCTACGGGGTTCCACAGGGGTCCATTTTGGGACTTCTCCTGTTCAATCTCTATATGCTTCCGTTAGGCCAAATCCTACAAAATAATAAAGTAGCCTACCATAATTATGCAGATGACACGCAAATCTACATATCACTTACACCAGGTGACTATGGACCTGTTGAAACTCTGTCACTGCTTCGAACAAATCAATGACTGGATGCGGCAACATTTTCTCCAACTAAACAGAGATAAGACCGAGATAATTGTCTTTGGAGCACAGAAAGAAAGACAGAATGTCTGCTCTCACCTTGACTCCCTGTCCCTCATAACTAAGAGTCAAGCCAGAAATCTTGGCGTTATCCTGGACTCAGATTTAAATTTCAATAGCCACATCAAATCCGTAACTTCGTCAGCTTACTACCATCTAAAAAATATTGCAAGAGTCAGAGGACTAATGTCCAAACAAGACCTAGAAAGGCTTACCCACGCCTTTATTTCCAGTAGATTGGATTACTGCAATGGCCTGTTCACAGGGCTTTCAAAAAAAGCTCTTCGGCAACTCCAACTCCAACTCCAACACAGACCTGGAATAACCTCCCAGATGATATTAGACAAGCCCCGACTCTGACCACTTTTAAGTCAAAGCTAAAAACTTTCCTATTTTACACTGCCTGTAATGGCTAAAAACGTATCTTTTCAGCTTAGCTTTTAAATAACCTTAATTTTAACAGTTTCTGTTCAGGATCCCAACAGAGCTGACACGGGCAAGTACAAATTTTCATTCGTCTTGTCCAGGTAATGCTTACTTGCGCATGAGTGAGCACTATATGTGGGGGGGACAGAGCTTTACCCTGTATGATTCTCATCCATCTGTGGATGGTGAGGTTTTTGACCAAGAGGAGAATCTATGATTCTCGTCTGCCTTAGGCAGTGAGATCTGACGTAAATATCAGATCAAGAGTAGAATCAGGAAGGACAGGGGAAAAGAAAATTCAAGAAAAACATATGGGTTCACTCACAATGTGCATCTAAAAGTGGGAGTATTTCTTGTGTTCTTTTATCTTTCTATCTCATTTGATTTGAACTGCACTAGTTTACTTTTTAAGTCTTTTGTCTTTTGTATCTCTTGTCTGTACTTTTGCACTTTTTAATTGTAAATCTTTTACCTTTACTGTATTTTTATCACTCTGTAAAGCACTTTGAATTGCCCCAGTGTATGAAATGTGCTATACAAATAAAGCTGCCTTGCCTTGCCTACAATCGCCGCGTATGCTAAAGCGTTAGCATGCGCACCGGACAGAGCTTTCTACAAAGAGACACAGAGATGATTTTGGTGTCAATCCTGTCGTCACATTTAGGGTATGGTGACCAATCAGCCAAACACCTGAAAAGTAGGCTAGTCCTTTAATTTCTAACAGAGTCCTTGACAGTTCATTTGAAAAAGGGGCAGACAATCTAGCGTTTGACCGATGTTGGTTTTTGAAGGTTGATACCAATATTGATATTTTTGACTGAAGTCGCTGATAGCTGATATTTTGTGCTGATATTCAGTATCTATAAATTGGACAATTTTAATGCCAAAAAATGTCTTCATAATGTTGTTGCTGCCATGCTGGAAAAGCCTCTGAAACAGCACTGAGACCATCAGGACACAAACGAGCCAGACAGAGAGAATCGGCTGCTTGTGGGCATATCACATGCGTTCACATGTTCCAGTTTGACTGGATGGCATCGCATTAAGTATAAAACAAAGGTAAAAGTAGCCGACTTTTTTCTTTATTCTCTGCCATGGATCAGTGGAGGGAAATCGTTGCTGTTGCTGCAGCCGTTCGTCTACAGAGATACGGCGTGTTTGCAGTGATCATCAGCTTCTCCTCCATGACGAGAAAGTGGAACTATAGTTGACTATTTGGACGCATGTTTTGCTCAGATGTGGTTGGTTTTCTGCCGTCTTGAGGGTTAAAGTTCTGATTTCAACTTTTCCCACCGCACCGCCTGCTATCCCATCATGCTCCAAGCAAGCGGTTTGACACTTACTGAAAATGAATGGAGGCGGTGCGGTCGCCTGGAGAAACCGCTTGCAGTGTGTCTTTACCGTAAAACTCTCCATTGAAACCCAGACTAATTACATTCTTTTAGGGTTAGCAGCTCTTTAAGGCTGTTTGAGACTTGAGTCACTGGTGCTGATCAACAACCCTGTCAGCCCCCACAGACCCTCCATTCAACTGGAGTTGGATTCACCGTCTGAATGAGTTTCCGATCAGTAAGTGCCACATGAACACCTTATTAGGTCGGCTGATCAACTCAGAGAAATCGGGATTGTAGCTGCAGCAGGAATTGGCCGACTAGGCTATCGCTAGCTCGATTGCTAACGTTAGCCTAGCAGGCTGGCAGTGTGTGTAAACAGTTTAAGCAGTGTAAACACCAGACACTCAACTCCATCTTTTCTCCAATTTTCCGACCATAAAGCTCAGATGGCTGAAGTGTGACATATTCCAGACTCTGAGAAAAGTACGACCTGACATCACTTGAGCATGGAGATACTGTATATTATGGTCTGTTTGTGCAATGGGATAAAAAGACAAAAACGCACACCAATAAGGGAGGTGCTGGCTGTAAAGATGTAGCCTACTGAAGCAAAAAGGGAAAGATAGCCACACACTCATTGGGGTAGGAAAAGGGCAGGAAAGATTTACTTATTTCCCCTTTAACCTGAACCTAAACCTAATTCTAATCTTCACCGTAAACCCAAATCCTAATCCTAACCTAACCCCTTGTAGAAATGAGGGCCGACAAAATATCCTCACCTGTCCACTTATCCTTTAGATGACATTTGGTCCTAATGATAGAAGTACAAGAACACACACACACACACACACTCACACACACACACACACACAGTGCGGTCATGGGAGAGTGGGATTGCTCAAGCCGGTGTTTTGCGGCGCGGGGCTGAAGTCAGATTAGTGCTAGTCTGTCTGTCTGCTTTCACCGACAAACACGCTTAATCCCTGTTTAATCCCACCTGCGACGGGATTGGCTGCCGCCTAAGACTCCGACGGCTGAACACAGGCTTTAGACAGAGACCAGCACACACCTGGGCCGAGAGACATAGAGAGAGACAAGGAGAGGGAGAGAGAGAGAGAGAGAGAGAGAGGGAGAGGGAGAGGGAGAGAGAGAGATGTTGATCTTTTATCTTTGTTTTGGCAATTCTGCACTCTACTTTCATGCTAATAAAGCGTGTCAAATTGAATTAAATTGAAAATGAGAGAGAGGGAGAAAATGAAAAAGGGGTAGAGACAAATTCAGAGAGAGAGTGAGAGAATTGGTTAAGGATGGAGACAGAAAGACAGACTGAGAGGAATAAAAAGATGTACAGAGACAAGAAAGAGACAAAGAGAGAGGGAGAGAGAGACAGAGAGAGAGAGAGAGACAGAGAGAGAGAGATAATTTCTAAAATGTCGATTCATTTCTTTTTACATGCTTTGGCATTATTGTTTGTTTGTTTGTCATGTTAATTGAATTGAACTGACAGAAAGAGAGAGAGAGAACGAAAGAGAGGGAATAAAAGAGATCAGAGAGTGAGAGAGAGAGAGAAAGAGAGACGGGTGATTGACATAGAGAAAGAGTGATAGACACTCACAGAAAGAGAGAAAACAAGAAAAAGACAGACAGACAAAGAGAGTGAAAAACAAGCAAAGATAGACACAGAGAGAGTGATAGACAGAGAGAAAGAGAGAGAGAGAGAGAGAGAGAGATGAGATGGACACACACACACACACAGGGAGAGAGAGAGAGTGAGACAAAGAGAAATAGTGATAAATAGACACACAGAGAGAGAGAGAGAGAGACACTCACACACACATACACAGAGAGAGACATAAAGAGAGCGAGCGAGCCCAAACACTTCAGGCTCCAATTAGAGGCTGAGAGAGAGAGAGAGACAAAGAGAGAGACAAAGAGAGAGAGTGACCACACCTGGGCGTCCTGTACGGTGACTCAGCCCCTTTAGATGGTAAACTGACGGTAAACTGACTCACCACCCAGCTCCACTATCGCTGTCTAGGTCACTAATGACACTCACTGCTGCTGTCTGTACCGAGTCCTTGTACAGACAATACAGACAGCAGAGGGGCTGAGTCCTCCTGACGCAGTGCATGAGGAGATCTGTGCAGGAGGCTGAATGTGTCCGACACCCACTGAGCACCTCCAGCTGTTTGTCACTGTTGTGCGGCGCGGTCACACTTGTGGACCAAAAAACACGAAGATCTGCTTCGCCTCTCGTTCACTTCCGTTGAAAACCAAACGCGTCCGCGCACCTGTAAATTTGCCAGTTTACACAGCTGGTCAATGGGAGCCGAAGTTAATCAAGAACGCCCGCTGGTTTACTAGCGGCTAGGTGGCTAGCATGATTTTCCGTAGACATGGGGTGGACAAGTAGGCCTAGTTATATCAACTAAACAAAGCGATAGATTGTGTTGAAAATTATCTTACGGCTCCCACAGGTCAATCTCTGAACCCATCGTCTATCGGTCTGATGACGATTAGACTCTGGGGGGCGACAGCCAATATTTGGGGGTTTCCAGTGTAGCCAGCGGACATTCGGGCCAAGACTTCCTCTTCCGTGCGCCGGTCATTGTTTACAGTCAAATTAGTAACTTGAAACGCCAGAGTCGAACGTTTCTCCACACAATACACAAACATTGATACTTTCTGTAGGTGTTTTAGGTCCAGTCGACATTTCGGCTAATCTCTATAAACAGATATCTGCATATGAGACGTCGTCTCTCAACTCCAACTCCATAATCGGACTGTAAACAATGACCGGCGCACGGAAGAGGAAGTCTTGGCCCGGATGTCTGCTGGCTACACCGGAAACCCCCAAATATTGGCCGTCGCCCCCAGAGTCTAATCATCGTCAGACTGATAGACGATGGGTTCAGAGGTTGTCCACAGGTTCACAGTTACAGACAGATTTTTGTAACTTTTAAAGGTCCCATATCATCCCCTTGCCTCTGTGATGATAAAGGAGTTGGATGGTCTATCTAAACATGGTGAAAGTATCAAAACGCACGGTCGCCAACTAAATCCACACAATCCAGTGTTTTTTTCAAAGTGGTTGAGCAGTTGTCATTGTTTATTACCAGAGAGTTTTCCCTACCTGTAGCTGCCGGGCCGCAGCATCTCAGGTTTCACTCTCGAAACGGTTAGCCAATCGGAACAGAGGGGTCGTTAATATTAATGAGCCTTAAAGACACGGCGACAAAAACGGCCTGTTCTTGGTAAGGCTCAGAGAGATGCTGGAAAATGAACGTGTCAAAATGGATTGAGAGTGTTTTTGGTACATGACACCACACACACAGCTTTGAATGGACCTCAAGACACAAAATATAACACTGGGAAATGGAGAATATGGGACCTTTAAGGTAAAAGGCTTGAATACAAGATTGTGTACTTATAAATGCAGTGAAAGGAAATAATATGGCCTCTCTTCACTGTAAGGAGCGTACCAAGATTATTGCACCTATTTTCTGGTGGGTGAAACTAGTAAAAAACCATAACTATCGCTACCTATAAAATTTTCATGGTGCAACGTTAGCTAGAGTTCAGATGAGCAACTGAAAGTTCTCGGCTACGTATTTGGAACATCCCAAAGTAGAACGTTGTGCCGTGTTCATATTGAACAGATGCTGGTAGGACGTCCACCTCAGCTCCCTACAGAAACACTGCTTTGGGCAAAACCTCTGAAGGAGAATCCAACATGGAGGAGTCTGTAATCGTGGCAGAGTTTCATCATCCAGTTTTATACAACACTGCTTTAGCCCAGAACAGAAACAAGCAAAGAAGAGAAGCAGCATGGCTTCAGTCAGTCTGAGGCAGGACTAGATGGGCCATAATGATTTGGTAAATGTTTTTAAGTTACTTTAACTAGCATGCTAGTAGCTAAGTAGCTATTAACACCCTCCTCCTTTTTTTATTTTTTCATTTTCGCCTTTATTACATAGTTCAGAGACAGGCAGGATTAGAGAGGGGGATGACTTGACAAAGGTCTTGAGTGAGAGATTCAACCCCAGGACGTCGCCTTTTACATGGTATGCACCTTAGACCACTGACCCGCCAGGACGCCCCCGATATGATGTAATACATGACATCATAGCCTTTTTAATCACAGAGAGCGAAAACAATTTGTTGGGGCGAAATCAGATGTGGCCAAGCCTTTAGCCTTCTGTTGGTGACTGTGAGAGTCGATTTCCACCTCCTTCGTCCCTCCTCCCTTTCCCTTCTTGAAACATGGTCCAGTATCCCACTAACACACTTGACGACAGCAGCGCAGGAGGGACTGAAGCTGTCCTGAAGGCAAATGGCGGCTCTACTCCTTAATATTCACATGTCTTGAAGTGTTTTTGTTATTTTGTCCCCCTCTGAACAGGCCTGCTGGCTGCTGTCAGTGCTGCTGCAGTCCAGCAGGGGGCAGCAGAGACCCTGACTGTCTCCCACTGGTGTGACAGCAGTCCAGTCACCACACCATCCTATTGAAATCAATGGCAGTTATGCTTATAGATGAATATGCCATCACCCTACCATTGTATTTAAATCAGCTGTAATTAGGCCTACTAAAGTCAATGGTAGTTAGGCTGATAGGTGGTTCTGCTGTCACCCCACCATACTATGGAAATCAATGGTAGGGCTGATAGGTGGAAGTAGTTACCATACTGTCCTATTTGAATAAGTGGTAGTCAGGCAGTTGTGTGGATATACTGTCAGCCCACCATCCTATTGAACTCAATGGTAATCAGACTGATAGGTGAATATACTGTCACCCTACCATCGTATTGAAATAAATGGTAGGCTAGTTAGTTTTGTGGATGTACTGTTATCATGCCATACCTATTTAAATCAATGGTAGTATTACCATTTGACTGTAATGTTACCCCATCATCCAATACAAGTCAACGGTAACTATAATTGACTGAGTTTATCTTATAATTCAGTGTAAATACATGCAATATGGAGATGAGTATATGTTAAATGATAATCACAAGTATTCGTTTTACAGCAGAAGATGACAGACTGTTGTGAAGCCTGTTTGTTGGTGGCAGTGCGGCCTTACAGCTGGAAAGATGGTTCAGTAACTGAAAGGTCACAGGTTCAAACCCCTCAGCAGCCTGTGTGTTTCAGCAAGGCATCGAACCCTTCCTGCTGCATCACTGTCAGTCTGTCACTGTCACTGTCAGCTAAATAAATGCTTCCAAAACAATTGTTGTGTTACTCTCTGTACTTTTTTTTTGCTTAAATACAAAATTAATTAAATACAAAGCAAAGAATTTCAGGTGATTTTTGTTCTAAATGATTAGGATCAGGACTATCAGCAGCAGCTGGTCAGTAAACTCAGCCTCAGCCACTGTAACCTGCAGCTGTGAACTGTAGCAGTCTAATTAGAAAGCTGCAGCAGGAGACAGACTGTTACCGTCCAACCTCATTGGTCCCCGAGGCCTGTCAGTCATGACGCTGACGTCATGCTGTCTGGCTCTGTGGCCCCGCCCACACACACACACACACACACACACACACACTCACGCACAGAGTCAGCTGTTTGGGGAAATTTAGTGTTACCTCATATTAGAGAGAGAGAGAGACAGACAGAGAGAGAGAGAGAGGGAGGGAGAGATGGGATTAAAGTGAGAGAAAGAGAAACATAGACACATTATCACAGGAGCCTCCTGTGATTTAATTAATTGCCAAAAATATGAAACCATCAGAAAGATATTCTTTGTAAATTTTCAAAACATAAACAAGAGTTTTTCTTTACTAGCTGTGATCCTTGGAGATATGATGCCATGTTAATACATACCAGCTTTACAGCATTCAACACATTCTGATTAACATTGATATATATGACTGTAAATATATATGACTGTAAATGGCAGTTACAAGTATAAAAGTTTCCTTTTCTCTGTTTCATTGTTTCCTTTTTATTGTCTTTTTGCATCTTAATCATATATCATATGTATATTGATACAATGTATAACTATACAGAGTCCATACTGCTTTTGCAACATAGTATCCAATAAAGCTGTTTGAGAGAGAGAGAGACAGTTATACAGTTATAATTTACAGTTATTCTTTACAGTTTGTTATAAGTATTAATCATCGAGTCCCCACCCAGAGGTGGGGACTCGAGTCACATGACTTGGACTCCAGTCACCATTTTAATTGCTTGAGACTTGACTTGATGCATGAAGCAAAGACTTGAGACTTGACTTGACTTGGGTTCTGGTGACTTGGGACTCGACTCTGACTTGTACTTTGATGACTTGAAAAGGTTTCTAAAGTCTTGACTTGAGATCTTGTGTTTGTGTAACTGACTTAGATTGAGAGTGATGAGATTTGTTCCAGCAGACGACTGAATTTAAATTCTGTTTTCTGAATTTGTATGGAATGATTGAATTTATTGAAGTTGAAACTGATTATAGAAATCAAACTCATGATG
>NW_027283079.1:10000-22500 GCF_046629955.1 Centroberyx affinis | reverse complement strand
CCACTTAGTCATTATATCCACATTACTGATGATTATTTATCAAAAATCTCATTGTGTAAATATTTTGTGAAAGCACCAATAATCATCCCTACAATATTGTCGCAATATCGATATCGAGGTATTTGGTCAAAAATATCGTGATATTTGATATTGTCCATATCGCCCAGCCCTAAGTGCAACTTAAACCTTCGCTCAAAATAGTCTTTCTTATACATTTTCAATGGACTAACTTCTACGGAATGAAAAAAATTGTGAAAATAAACTGTTCATTTTGCTGGGAACCCCCATAAGCACCCATAGGTGGTCCAAGAACCATAATTTGCCTAGGTCAGCAATAGACTGCCCAAAAACAGCTGGCGGTTCTTCCTTACTTTAGATGAATCGTTTGTTTTTCTGAGTATCTGGTTTCAGAAAGACAAATTTAAGACTGTAATTGAATTTAAGACCAGTTTAACAACCAAAAGCTAGCAAAACCAGCCTATTTCTGATTGAACATCGCTAATCCAGGAATTCAAAGAAAAGTAGCTAGCTAGCTAGCTAGCTAGCTCGTAGCTAACAGACTAATTAGCTAACACGGTTAAGCAACTAAGCTAACTGAGTCCTGGTTGAGTAGTGACTCAGTACTTGGAATAGAATTAAAGACCAATATAAAGAAAGAATGCTGGCAAACCAGTCTATTCTGACTGAACATAGCTAATTGTGAAGAAGTTGTTAAACTATAATTGGGCAGAACAAGAAGCCACCAGGAAATGAATTAAGGAACATGAACTCCAGCTGTGTTTAGTACAGCAGACAGGATGCAGATTGAACTACTAACCTGTTCTGGATTCATCTAAGAAACCTGACATTACATGGAGAAAAATCAGACCTCTAATAACTGGATTTTAGCCATTTTGATACTTTTTAAGGCTTTGAATTCAGAGAATGTCAGAGGTTTCCAGACTTCTTAAGGACCTGCAGAGACCCTGACTCACGTCAAACTATCACTTATCCGTCTATACCTCCCTCCCTCTCTCTGTCTTTCTCTTCTCTCCATCTCTCCATCCGGATCTGTGAGGTTCTAATTGTAGGGTTACATATACCTGTTACACCCTCTGACATATAGGAGAGCACACACACACACACACACACACACACACACACACACACACACACGGCTAGCCTCTGAGTAATGGTGATGTCATGTGCTTTGACTAGCAACGTCTGCCGCTCAGAACAGATGTATGTGGGTGTGGGTGTGTGTGTGTGTGTGTGTGTGTGTGTGAGAGGTGAAGTCATGGCTGGTATCAGTTCTTGAGAATCATTTCCTACCAGCAGCTTGGTTTCCCTGTATATTTGTTACTACATGTCTGGATGTCTAACACACACACACACACATATACACACACACACACACACACACATATACATAGAAACACATATTTTAGCTTTTTCCCAGTGAATACACGCTGACAAAGACACACACACACACACACACACACACCCTGTGGATAACATTTATGCTGACCATTGTGACAGACTGGGTAAGATGTGTGTGTGTGTGTGTGTGTGTGTGTGGGTTCAGCTGGAGGGTAGTGGTATTTATTTTGGTTATTGAATTCTAGGGAAAGAAGCAGAGTGTGTTCCTGGGTGGAGAGGGAGGGACCGCAGCCCCGGGCGCAGGAACAATACGGGACAGACCGTCCTGTAACTGTTAGGTCACAGGTCCTGCTCACCTGCCCCCAAATGCCTAAAATGAGAAGACATAGCCTAGGTCCCATGGGGGTTAGCGGAAGGGGAGGGACTTAGGCTCTCTAAGTCCCTCCCCTTCCGCTAACCCCCATGGGACCTTATTTCGGAAAAAAAATATGTACGGTAGTCAATGGCGAGAGGCAAATAATTGTTTGATCCCGTTTGAATTGTGCCATGAATTACACATATGATGTTTTGTCTCTGGGCAGCTTGTGGAGAGAGAAAGTTATGATGTCACTTACGCCACTTTTGGGTGTGTCGTCTTTCTAATTACGTATTTTCACAGTCTGATACTTCAACAGTTTTACGACAAACTGCGACTTTCTTGTAGAGCTGCAACAATTAATCGATTAATCGATTAGTTGTCAACTATTAAATTAATCGCCAACTATTTTGATAATCGATTAATCGGTTTGAGTAATTTTTTAAGAAAAATAAGTCAAAATTCTCTGATTCCAGCTTCTTAAATGTGAATATTTTCTGGTTTCTTTACTCCTCTGTGACAGTAAACTGAATATCTTTGGGTTGTGGACAAAACGAGACATTTGAGGACGTCATCTTGGGCTTTGGGAAACACTGATCCACATTTTTCACCATTTTCTGACATTTTATAGACCAAACAACTAATCGATTAATCGAGAAAATAATCGACAATGGAAATAATCATTAGTTGCAGCCCTATTCTGATCTGAACCACGTGGATATTTGGTACAAAATCAGATCCCAAGGCATGCGACCTACATGCGACTTGTATTTGAACGCTCAGGTCAGAATTTGTCAGCGTTGCCATGACAATAAGTAAACCTTATATCATCCACCTGAGATAGTTATTATAATTTTGACAGCTTGGCTGAGCAGCCTCAGCATGGAGGACAACCAGACACAACAATGGAGAGAAAGACAAAGAGCGACTTGATTGGTATTTGGGGAAACGCCTCAAGTTCAGTCAGTCAAAACTGAAAGGCACAGACTGTAACCGCAGTGTGATGAAACAAGCAAGAGAAGCGTAACTACAAAAACCTCTTTTGTTATCATTACTCTTTATCAGATATGGGTTACATCCTGGAGTAGATGTGAACAGCCGTCCCAAAAATCAGGTATGAGCATAGAATGAGAATAAAAATGTGGAAAATGTTCCAACGAATCCACGAAAAACACTGAAATTAAAACAAAAGCAACAAAAGATAGAACCAGTCTGAGTGAAACCATGTTTTAACTGATGGACAGCGTCAGGCTGACATGTTGGGACATGTAAGACTTCATCAAAGCATGGATGCTGCTATTAATGTTGGTGTTTGGTTTGTGCTAGTATCGCTTTCAGAGTGCTGAAGTGTGTGTGTGTGTGTGTGTGTGTGTGTGTGTGTGTGTGTGTGTGTGGGCATTCAGTTGTTAGGCAGTGTTTCTCTATCTTTCTTGTTTTTCTTTCTCTTTCTTTCTCTGTTTGGTCACTGATTTGTTTTGTCTGCTTTCTTTCTCTTTTCTCTCTCTCCCTCTCTCTTTCTCTCTCTCTGTCTCTTTCTCTCTGTCTGCATCTCTCTCTCTCACACCCCCCACCCCACCCCCTCCTCTCCCTCTCTCTCTCACTCTCACTCAGTGAATCATGGAAATTAAATGATTGAGTCTGTTCTGGCTGGCCTCCTAGACTTATTATGTAAACCTCTCTGTCTGGCTATGTCTCAGTACTGTGTGTGCGTGCGTGTGCGTGTGTGTGTGTGTGTTTGTCTGTGTGTGTGTGTGTGTGTTTGTATGCGTCTGTGGTCTGTGCAGTTTGAGAGAGACTGCATTTTCTGTGTGTGTGTGTGTGTGTGTGTGTGTGTGTGTGAGGTTGTTCAGTAAATAGCCAATTGAGGGAGGATTTGTAAAGCTGAAGCAGAAATATCATCCTAAATTTTGCCTTTTCTCGCGGTGAAGAGAGGTTGATATTGTATTTGGGCTTCCTTTTCTTTCCTCCGTCCTTCCTTCTCCCTCCTCTATCTTCCTTCTGTCCTTGCCCCTAGCTTCCTCTCTTCCTTTCCTTCCCTCCTACCTTCCTCTCTTCCTTCTCTCCCTTCTGCCTTCCTTCTTTCTGTCCTTCTTTCCTTCCCCGCTAGCTTCCTCTCATCCATCCTTCATTCCTTAATTTCTTCCTTTCTTTCCCCCTCCCTCACTCTCCCCCTACCCCCTTTCCTTTCCTTCCTTCCTTCCTTCCTTCCTCCCTCCCCCCTCTGCTCTTTTTTAACCCTCTTCTTACTCTCTCCTCTCAGCTGTTCATTGTTTCATGGTCTAGACATCAAGAACACACACACACACACACACACACACACACACACACACACACAGAGAGAGAGGAACCAAAAAAGTCATCAGCCTGGTCTAATCATGCATGTATGTAGATGCATGCAGCGTGTGTGTGTGTCTAGGGGTCAAGGTCACTGTCACTTGGGGGTTGTGTGTGTGTGTGTGTGTGTGTGTGTGTGTGTGTGTGTGTGTGTGTGTGTGCTCTCTGCATATGATCTGCATACTAGACAGTGTTAAGGCGAGGCCCCTATAGTCTGTTGGAGCCATATTTGCCCCATTAATTAGTCTGAAGTCAAAGCCCGGCCTATGTGTGCGTCTAACTGTGTGAATAAATCCATACACAGACTGAGAGGCTGTGCTTTCATATAAACGCAATGACTGGATTGTCATCTGGTGGTATGGAAAAGACCCTCTCTTGTCTTTCATTAATTCGTCTGAGGCAGAAACAAATCACTATAAGCTTGTCTGGTCTTATAAATAACTTGATTGTAACGTGTTTAGATGTAAAAAAAAAAAAGTGTCTTTTGGCTTAATTAGTCACAATTTGGCCGTCTAGTCTTCTAAAAGCAAAGGTTGTCGCCTGCTCATGTGAAAATAAAGTGTAAAGCTGTTATACGATTGCTCTGTTTTCTAAATGTCCGTAATGCTGTTTACTAGGGCTGTCCTGAATACCATTTTTTGGGCTTCGGAGCTTCGGTAGTAATCAACAGCGAATATTCGAAGCTTCAGCCGGGGGGGGGGGGGGGGGGGGGGGGGGGGGTCGTGTTAAGCCACACCCGGCCAGTAAAAGGGACTCTGCGTTTAATTGGGACTCTGCTTTTAATTGAAGTTTTACAGTATAACATAAAGTTAGAGACAAGGGCTCAGACAAGCGACTTCCCCATACAAAAGTAAACTCTGACTCCGCAAGAGCGGAAATGTGATGTCACTATATAGACACCCAAGCAGCGATCATTACATATAAAATTACGTTTAAATAAACGAATATCCGAATCCCAAAATTGAAAACCGAATACCTACCCAACCAATATCCAAATAGTCGAATATTCGGGTCCAGCCCTACTGTTTACATGTAAGAAACTTCCTCTTGTCTTTCAGTCATCAGTGTAAGCTGGTGGTAGTTGTTATATGATTGTGTGGTATTCTTAATGTCCACATTAACGCCTCATTATACGTAAAAAAAAATAAAAAAAAGTGTCTCTTGGATTTTCTTAGTCTGAGCCCGAAGAAGTCACTATTTTGCCGTCCAGTCCACTAAATGCCTAGATTGTGATCTGCTAATATGGAATAGATTCTCTCTTGCCTTTCATTAACTAGTCAGAGGCTGAAAAGAATCGCTGTAAGGTTGTCTGGTCTTACAAATAACTACAAATAAAAGTGTCTTTTGGCCTTTGTTAAGCAGTCTGAGCCAGAATAAGAAACAATTTGGCCATCTAGTCTTCTAAAAGCCAAGGTCGTTGTCGTCTGCTTATGTGAAAATAAAGTGTCTCTTCTCTTTTGTTCATTAGTATGAGCTGTTGAGTTGTTGAGTTGCTGTATGATTGTATTCTATATGTCCATATTGTCATCTGTTTACAAGTAAAAAACTGTCTCTTTGCTTTCATTAATCAGCCTGAGGCAGAGTCAGTCCTTATTTGACTATCTAGTTTTCTAAATGCCTTCATTGTCTTCTGCTTATATGTAATATAGTGTCCAGTAACTAGTCTCAACCAGAATACATCTCTGTTTGGCTTTCCAGTCTTCTAAAATGCTAGGTCATGGACTAGATAGTCACTTGTCTTTCATTAGTTAGTCTAAGCCAAAATAGGCCAAGTCACTGTTTGACTGTCTTGTTTTCTGAATGTCTAGATTGTAGTCTGGCTCTATTTAAAAATCTCTGGACTATCTTAAATTAGTCTGAGCCAGAATAACTCAGCATTTGGCAGTCTAGTCTTTTAAATGGCTAGATTGTCAGTTCACTTGTCTGTCTTTAATTAGTCTGAGACGGACAAAATCACTGTATGGTTGTCTGGTCTTCTAAATATCCAGATTGTAGTCTGTGTGTACATGTATAAAGAGTGTTGCTTGTGTTTCAGTAATTAGTCTAAGCCAGGATAAGTCACTATTTGTCCATGAAGTCTCCTAAATGCCTAGATTGAGGTTTGTGATAAAGAATAGCCTTGATTGTCACTTGTCTTCCATTAATTATTCCGAACCAGAATGGTGTGGCTATACAGTTGTCTAGTCTGACATGGAAAAAATAGTCTCTTTTGTTTCATGAATTAGCCTGAACCAAAATGAAATGCTTGATGTCTTGTTTGGAGAGGCTGTCTTTGTTGTGGAAATGGCTGGAGTGATTAATGTCTGAAAAGGAAAACAACAATAACAAATAAGCCTATCTCTCAGTAATTAGTCTGAACCGAAATGGAGCTGTGCCTGTGTAGGTTGGAGAATAAACACTGATGAATTCTTGTACTTTTGCTGTGAGTGGTTCTGTCTGGTAGAGGCATGAAACTATAAAAAGACCGTCTCTCGTCCTTTAATTAGGTGAAATTAATGTAGGCTAGATATTCATTGTGGAAGCAGCTGGGTAGTTTCAGATCATATGGAAAAAAACTGTCTCTTGTCTTTCATTAATTAGCCTGAACCAAACAGATCTCTATATGTCTGTCTAGGTCTAATGAAGACATGCTGTATGTCTGCACTCCCAAACAGACCCACAGAAATGACTGGTCACACACACACACACACACACACACACACACACACACCTAATAATTGCCATTACAAATTCTGATATTCAGATATATTTATTTATGTAAATGCTGCTTTTTTTTTTGCATATGAAACCAGCCATACTCTGCATCTGCAGGGGTGGGAGGGGGGTGAGGTGGTATCCTGCGGCAACCAGGGTGTCTGGGAGGGCAAAGGTCAAGGGTCAGGTCAGGAGAAGGAGGGAAGGGGTGTGTGCGTGTGTGTGTGTGTGTGTGTGTGTGTGTGTGTGTGTGTGTGTGGAGAGGGTGAAAGGTTCATTGTCACAACAGTGGGTGTTGGTTTGTGTTGGGGCTTGGGTGTGTGTGTGTGTGTTTCAATATCTGAATATATTATAAAAATTATTAGTAAGCAGTGGGGGGGTGGAAGTCTGGTCTAGTGTGTGTGTGTGTGTCTGTGAATATCTCTCTGTCTCTCTCTCTCTCGCTCTGTCTCTGTGTCCCTCTCCCTCTCTCTCTCTCCCTCTCTCTCTCTCTGTTCCCCTCTGTCTCTCTCTCTCTCTCTCTCTTTCTCTCTCTCTCTCTCCCTCTCTCTCTCTCTCTCTCTCTGTTCCCCTCTGTCTCTCTCTCTCTCTCTCTTTCTCTCTCTCTCTGTTCCCCTCTGTCTCTCTGTCTCTCCCTCTCTCTCTCTCTCTCTCTCTCTCTCTCTCTCTCTCTCATGTTACATATCTGTGGAGAAAAACAAAATATCTGGAGGCCTCAGTTCACTTGGAGGTACCAGTCGGTGTCGGTGTCTCTCGCCCTCGTTCTGATGAGACGTGTCCTTCCTCTGTTTTGGATCATTCCTGCCTCCATTTTCATTATTTTGCGCTCGCGATTTCCTCGAAATCGAATGAACTCATGCTGATAACATTCGCTCAGGTTTTAAAAGTGTGTGTGCTTGATTTATTTCCTGCAGCACTGATTTCACTCATTTGCTGAAGTTAGTTGAAGTTGCTTGACTGCAGTGATTGATTTAGTTTAATTAGCCGGCTGTTGTGTTGAATAAAGATACATTTAGTTGGGTGAGGCTTTTGATGTGTAATGGATGGGTGTGTTTATTACTTTTTACATCAGGTAGAAAAGAGTTATCAAGGCGTTTCCTACTGACAACACGCTATACGAGGTGTTTAGTGCCGAAACGATTAGTCGATTCATTGATTAGTCGATCATCAGAAAATTACTTGATTAAAATGTTGATAGTCGATTCATTGTTTTAGGCTAGAGCTGCAACGGTTAATCGATTAGTTGTCAACTATTAAATTAATCCCCAACTATTTTGATAATCGATTAATCGGTTTGAGTAATTTCTTAAGAAAAATAAGTCAAAATTCTCTGATTCCAGCTTCTTAAATGTGAATATTTTCTGGTTTCTTTCCTCCTCTATGACAGTAAACTGAATATCTTTGGGCTTTGGGAAACACTGATCCACATTTTTCACCATTTTATGACATTTTATAGACCGAACAACTAATCGATTAATCTAAAAAATAATCGACAGATTAATCGACAATGAAAATAATCGTTAGTTGCAGCCCTATTTTAGGCAGTTATCAATTAAAAACATGAAACATTTGCTGGTTACTGCTAAGATTTGCTGCTTCTCTCAATTTCATATCATTATAAAATGAATACTTTGGGTTTTTGGCTGAAGAAATCTGAAGAATCACTTTGGGCTCTGTAACTTGTGATGGGCCGTTGTCATTATTTTAGAAATTTTATAGACTAATCAATACATTATTAAATACATCTTATATCTGTTGACACACTTTTTATACAGCCTCAGTGTGTGTTTTACTGTTGTGCACATGCAGCAGCATGTCACACACATGACTTAGTCCGTTTGACTCCGTTATCGAAAGATAATTTTTATACCTCCAGGAGGGACAGAAACACTGAGTCACCACTGTTTACACAGACAGCCATTCAGTCACACACACACACACACACACACACACCCCTAAACACGCATGTGCACACGCACACATACACACACACACATACACAGACGAGTAGTGAGGGGTGTGTCTGCCTCCCCTTGCCCTCTGGACTTTAGGAAACAGCTGGGACCGCCTAATTTGCATACAACACACACACACACTCTGCCCCCCTTGCTGTTTGTAATACTAATAATTCATTATGCATTCAGATATTCAAACACACACACACACACACACAGACACACTCAACAAGCGTATAACTTACCATACCCCCAACACACACGCACGCACACACACACACACACACACACACACACACACACAGGCTAGACTGCAGTGTGTCTAGACAGAGCAGCAGGCTGGATGAGCAGGCAGACACACACTATGTTCATGTGAGACAATTAGCTCATTTCTCATACACTCTCTCATCCACTGTGTGTGTGTGTGTGTGTGTGTGTGTGTGTGTGTGTGCATGCGTGTTCGTTCCAGTAAGTAGTGCCTGACAAGTTCGATTCCAAACAAGTATGAGTCATGAATTCAAATCAGATTTACTGTGAAAAACATTTTCTTTCTTTCTTTCTTTCTTTCTTCTCTCACTTCCTCAAGAACGTATTTATCTTTCTCTCTGAACGTATACAAATAGACAGTCTCATCACATGCACATCCTCTCTCTCTCTCTCTCTCTCTCTCTCTCTCTCACACACACACACACACACACAAACACACACTGTAGCCGTTTATCTGACTCTTATCCAGAGCAACTTCCAGTGAGGTCACCAGGAGAACAGACTTCAGTTACTAGATCACCAACATTACAAGTGACCAGTAGTGAGAAAAATTAGCTAAGGAGAAAGAGAGAGAGAGAAGGAATTGTATGTGATAGCACAAAGTTACAGTAGAACAACTTGTGATCCGTTTTTAAATAGAAAACAAATAGAAGTCTTTGATCAACAACATTATTGCACCTTCACATACTGCATCCTGTATCGAATCATACACTTCTGGTAATCATTTTGCTTTTCCAAAAATGATGTATATCCTGGAAATAAAGAAGGCAAATTTAGGAACTCAAATATGTTTTCGCAGCATAAAATAATCCAACTCCAGACACTCCTGTTGGTTTTAAAGTGATAAAAGGGCTGGATTGGTCAGTTTTGAGATATGATCATAATTTGCTTCTCTAATTGCTGTTTCCTAAAAATTTACAAAACAATCAAATGCTGGGAAAAGAGAGAGCAAGGCAGGGTTCCCATGGGCTTGACTTTGGAAATCCTTGAGAGTTTGTGGAGTTGAGGAAAATAAAATGAGGCCCTTAAAAGTTTTTGCAAAGGAATGGATGGCTTCAAAATTGCTTATTTTTATGCATCAGCATGCCTCAGCTCTTTCCATCCTAGCATCAACACTTCACATCCTAACATAAAAACTCTGTGATGGAGATTTGTGTTGATACAGTAACAGTTTTAGAACAATTTTTTTGATTTCACCAGGATTTATTGACTCAACAAGATCAGGAATAAATACCTGAAGCCTCTATTAAGTATTAATTGTGAACAATGTCACGTCTAAACCTCAAAACCTGCTGATTCATTGTGAGTCCTTCTGAGGCCTTGAAATTCACTGAAAAGCCCTTGAATTAGATTTAATGGAACCTCAGGATGAGAAGGGATTTCTTTGACAGCAGTTCGAGTCTGTGGAGGAGGAGGATGTGGAAGAGGAAGAGGAGGCGGAGGAGGAGGAGGAGGAGGAGATCCACTGGGGGAGAATTTGAAGCGAGATATCTCTTGACAAGATGAGTTTTTTCCGCCTGAGACGAGGGAAGAGAAGACGGGGAGCGAGGAAGCGGATGGCGAGCCGGCGTGTTTCTTATAAACAGCTCCCATCACACCTGGCTGACAGCTTCTTGGCAGCGTCAGACACACCATCGCTGCTCGCTTTGTGTCAAGCTCTCATACCTTGTTTATAGTGAAGAGAGGGTAGGCCATGCCAGCTGGCACACACACACACACACACACACACACACACACACACACACACACATACGTGAGGCCCATATTGTTTTTGTGCTCTTGAGGCATGGAGCCAGTTTCCCAGCTTGTTTGCCATCCATCCATCTATTCATCGATCTATTCATCCGTCTATTCACCCATCTATTTGTCCTCCTGTTCCTTCATTAAGCCTTTATTAGCCAACTACAGATGTAGCAGTTGTTGATGTTGTTGATGTTGATGTTGATGCTGCAGAGAAAAGTTGACAACATAAAGCTGGTAGTACCTTGTGTTGTGTCTCTTCCTCCATGATAAAACCCCAAAATCAGTGATTCTGTGATCTGTTGCTCCGGTAGAGATTGGAGAATTGTGTTTTTTTTTTCTCTCTCTCCATTCACTGCCGTTGTCTGGAGGAACAGTCTGAAAATCACACTTCTAGGACATAAACGAACGCCGACAAAGCAGATTCTGACAATATATAATAAACTAATCATGCTGCTGAATTGTGGTTAAGTGAATTGCTTTCTTTGTGTTTATTAAACCTTTCAGTGTAACACCGAAATCCAGTCGGAGGAAACCCTTGTCAGAATCTGCTTTGTGAAACTCCGGTCTCCCACCTGCTTCGTCTCTCTTTCACTTCCATTGAAAAACAACACAAATAAAAAAAAAAACATAATTTCAGGTGTGGTTGAACTCTGACCTGCGAATTTGCACCACCGGCCAATAGAAACGCTGCTCTGGGCAAGTGGCATCATCCAGGTTAAAACAATGCAGGAAGAGATGGACAATTAAGTGAAAAATGTGTTTTTATTGTTATATTTTCACCTTTTATATAACTTCACTCCATTCTAATTTCCTCCTTCCTTCCTTCCTTCCTTCCTTCCCTCCTTCCTTGATTCCTTCCTTCCTTATTTTCTTGATTTCTTTCCCCATTCTTTCTCCCTCTCTTCACGCTTTCTCTCTCTCTTTCTCTCTCTCTCTCTCTCTATCTCTTCCTCCTCCATTCTTTTGCTATGCTTCATTTGAATGGCTTTGTCACACTGATCTTGTTTGGGTTTCTGCTAAGAATTGTTTTGTCTAAAGTTCTCTAAAGCTCTCTCTTTCTCTGACACACACACGCACACGCACACACACGCACACACACACACACACACACACACACACACACACACACACACACACACACACACACACACACAGGAGAGGGCGAGTAGATTCATGCCAGGGATCAGTTGAGGATCAGGGGTTTATTTGAGCTCAGTCTTTGAAGAAGAAAAGGTCTTTTGAAAGCCAAACCTTCTTACTGTTTCTACTGTGTTTCCACTGAGCAGCTCCACTGCAGCAGCTGTGTGTTCAGTGCCTTGCTGCCTTGCTGAAGAGCACCTCAGAAGTAGTGGTTGAGTGAGGGGAGGCGTTACCCCTGACCTTTGACCTCTGACCTCCCTGTGGAGGGGGCAAGAGACTAGAGAAATTCCCTACAGAGATCAAAAGTATCACATTTTTATTATTATATCTTAGACTCAAATTATTAGTATTTTTTTCATGTTCTTATTCTAGCAGTGAAATGAGCAGCTGGTGATTTCTCGCTGAAATGTCTCGCTGTTTTTAAAGATGATTTTTTTGGAGGCATTTTTGCTGTTGTTAGACAGTTTTTTTTAAGTAGAGAGAGAGATGGGGAGGACCTTACACCACTGATCCACCAGGACGCCACTGACATGTCTTTAAAATGATGTGGCACTATGTGTGTGTTGAGTTATAACATGTTAATAGCATGTTAATAATATATCAGTAAGTAAGGCTGCTGTAGCTTGCTAGCTTTGCAGAGCCTGCTGAATCAT
>NW_027283079.1:0-5000 GCF_046629955.1 Centroberyx affinis | reverse complement strand
CCCCCCCCCCCCTTTCCCATACACACACACACACACACACACACATATACCCCTCCCTCTCCATTTTCCCACCATTGGAACCAGCAGTGGGAGTTTTCAGGACCAAAGTTCCCACACTTGTTGGCTGTACCATGACCGTGGCTTCCAAAGTCAATGGAGAGGGGTGTGTGTGTGTGTGTGTGTGTGTGTGTGTGTGTGCATGCGCGTGTGTGTGTATGCGCGGCCCCCCCTTCCACCCCCTATAGCCTTTCTCATGGAAATTGGCAAGCAAATTGTGTGCACCTATGACCTACAACTCTCTCTCTCTCTCTCTCTGTCTCACTCTCTCTCTCTCTCTCTCTCTCTGTCTCACTCTCTCTCTCTCTCTCTCTCTCACACACACACACACACACACACAGCTGTCTGTGCTATTTCTGACTACCCAGACTGTCGAGTCATTCAAGGACTGAGAGAGGGAGAGAGAGAAGCTTGCAAACTCTTCCCTTCCCCCTCATATCCTCTCTCTCTCTCTCTCTCTCTCTCTCTCTCTCGCTCACTCTCTCTCTCTCTCTGTCTGTCTATCTCTGCTTCCCTTCCCTCTCTTCCTCTCTTCCTCCCTCCCTCCCTCCCTTCTTTCTTTTCCTTACTACCTCCAGATCTTTCTTCCTCCCTTTTCTTCCTTACTTCCCCTGTCCTTTCTTCCTTGCCTCTCTTCCCCCCCGCTTCACCCTGTCCCTCCTCTTTCTAACCTTTCAAAGTTCTCAACCTTTCCTTTCTCCCTTCCTTCCTTCCTTCCACCTTCATTCTAACCTTCCTTTGTCTATCCTTTCCTAACCCCTCTATCCCTCCTAACCTCATATCATCCTCCCTTCCAACCTTCCTTCCTCTGTCCTTTCCCTCCTCCCTGTCTTCATATATTCCTCTCTCCCTTCCTTCCTCCTCTTCCCTCCTACTCTCATTTCTTCTAACCCTCCTTCCGTCCTCTGTTCTTTCCTCCCCCCTTGTTTTCCTCTATTCCTCCCTCCCTTCTTCCCTCCTAGCCTCATTTTTCCCTCCCCTCCAACCTTCCTTCCTTCCTCTATCCTTTCCCTCCTCCCTCTCTTCCTCTACCCCCCCCACCCCCACCCCCATCACCCCCCACCCCTGTCTGTCTGGTCTCTCTAAGCCGTCTGACTCGGCACTGACCGCCTGTGACCTTTAGCTCCAGGCAGGAGGGGGAGGAGGGGGGGAGAGAGAGACAGAGAGCAGGCAGCGGATGACAAATGAGCTAATTGCTTTAGATTATCATGGAGTGTCTGTCTGCCGGCCTCCTCCTCCTCTAGCCTCCTCCTGTCTAGACACCAGAGAGAGAGGAGGAGGAGAGAAGTGACTTCTGTCTCTTACATCATGCCTACAGTATTGAAAACGAATAACTTTGAATAGATTGTTTCTTGTTTCTTTTTTTTCTAAAGCTGCACTAGGCAGCTTCGCACGTTGGCGGCTCCAACTGGCAGTGGGAGGTAAATTGTTTGAAATTTGAGGACTTCGTTACCCAGAAATCCTGTGCAGTGAGGTCAACAAACTGTTTACCAAATGCTATATACAAAGGAAACCAAAGAGAGGAGAGAGAAAAAGATTTAACGCTGGTGAGTCCAGCTTTCTCTGGATGGAGCGCTGCTCACTGCTGTTTGGATTTCACTCTTAAAGCTGGAATCCAGCAGCCAGTTGCACCAGCTGAACATAAGCTCTATCGTAAATTCGGGTGTAAAGTCTACACTAACTGTTACGTTGAAACTAGTTAGTTTGACACTAAAGCTGTGTCTTTGTTTAGTTGCACCATGAGACTTAAGGTACATCTTAACTAGTAGAGCGTAAACGGACCACTAACCAAAACAGTCGCAGACAGTGACGTTTTCCCCGCCGCACCGTTAATATAGAACCTGTTAATATAGAACCTCCTTGATAGAACCTCCTTGTGCCGCACCTAGAGCTAAAATCAACGACTATTATCTAACCATGGCTACACGATAGCAACAGAAAAAGATTAGAAACCTTGGAAGTTTGCAAATGTCTACAAACACATCAACAAATAGATACGTTATCGAGTATAAAGTAGGCTGTAAGGATTCATGTTAGTTTGCCTCCTGTACCCTATACCAGTCATCTAGCCTAGATAGTAGCCTACAACTAAGCTAGAATTAATATAGGCAACAAGTGACATCAAGCGGTATAATTGTTATTTTCAACAGAGCAAAAGTTAGGCATTCCCCCTCATTAACCATTACTGATGGCTAAAGAAAGTTGTAGATTTGTTTTTCGTCAGTTCAGTGATCTAAACTCATGTCCAAGATAGAAGTCAGTGGTTCCTCCTGTCCCCCGCAGTGTTCTTGCTCTCCATACTACCTGAATGTCTGGAGCATCTCTCCTCAGCAAGTGAAGTGAATTGAAGTGGAGCAATATAGGCTACTCATCAGGAATGTAGCTCGTTACATCATCTGGGAGACTGAAATGTTCGGATTATTGAAATATGCATGACAGAAAAAAGTGCATAAAGTGCATATTCTGTATAGATGAATACAAATAATCACCCCAAGTGTCTATAATACTCTATAATACTGGCTAACACCC
This sequence comes from Centroberyx affinis, assembly GCF_046629955.1. Taxonomy (NCBI): domain Eukaryota; kingdom Metazoa; phylum Chordata; class Actinopteri; order Beryciformes; family Berycidae; genus Centroberyx; species Centroberyx affinis. The sequence continues at coordinate 2,414 of NW_027283079.1, read as the reverse complement.
AAGTCTGAACGCACCACCGGGAAGCCTATAACATGTAGACTAATTTAGGCTCCGATGCTGTGTGCGTATCTCTGCTCGGGGAAAATGAAAGAACCTATAAATCAAAATCATCATACTGTTCAAAAGGATGTAATCCGTCATGGAGGATGTGTTGCCGACATAAACCGCCCTGGATTTCTCCCTCCTGCTCCTCCAGCAAGTTAAAAATGTGTCAAATTGATGCGCTGTGCCAACTGTTATTTTACAGAGGACTTTACACCTAGTAGGAGGTAGGTGTAAGTTTTAAGTTGTAACTTAAGTCTACGTTGTAACTATTTCAGTTGGTGCAACCGTTAAAATTTTAGTAATGCGTAAACTCGGAGTTAGTGAGACTTTACGTTCAAACTTAAGTTCAGCTGGTGCAATTGGCTGCAGGACTCTTTTTTACAGGAGTAGTTATTTCATCCATCCAGTATTAGCATGGTTGGAGACGATTTGCATAGACCACAATTGAAATCTTTGGCCAGGTAGGACAAAAGTCTGCTAACTATCTAGCTAACGTTAGCCAACACAGCTTACCTGCGCTGCCACTAGCTAGTTAGCATACTAGCCGACCCAAAGAGCTTATAGTGAAAATAATGTTTGGCCAACCTGACTGATCTGCCAGCAGCTCACTGTAGGCTGCTGTCACTGCCAAGTCACATTGGCATTTACACCATCAGAAGTGATGTTGTCTAATTTCAATACAAAACTTACAGTCATTGAAAGTCAGACTGACTGGTCTGGGGAAGACATTTTACTGTTTACTGGTGGAGAGGAGAGAGGAAGAGAGTATAGAAAGAATGATAAAGGTAGAGATTGAGAAGAGAGAGAGAGGAAGAGAGAGAAGCGGAGTGAGAGGTAGAGGAAGAGAAAGGCCGAGAGAGAGATAGAGTAAAAGAGGGAGAGCAAGAGGGAGATTTCCTTCTTCGTATGCAGGATGGAGGGAGCGAAAGGGAAAGGAGGGAGGAGAGAAAGGATGGGAAAGAAAGAGAAATGAAGAAATAGAGAAGGAGAGAGAGGGAGAAGTCTGCAGACTGACCTACTGACCTCACCGATTTGGGAGCTGACAAGTTGCGCTGCAGGCTGGCACACACACACACACACACACACACACACACACACACACACTGTCAGCTGCTCTGACAGAGAGGAGTGAGAGAAACAGTCTTGGAACAGAGAGAACAAACCCGTCTTTAAAAGGAAGATGCCATCTCTGAGTCTTTTATGTGAATTACAATACATCAAATTAGAAAAGCTGAATGGAAACGGCAAATTGTGAAAAAATTATCTGAATGTAGGCAAAACGTTTTTACCCTCTCTGTCTAATAGTGTAAGAACTGTCAGATAATGTGGGAACTTGTAACAGAGTTGAAAATGGATTAAAACCTGTTCATGTAATAAATTGCCAGATAATGAAATAACATGTCCAGACTGATATTGTAATGATTTTAAAAATACATCCACTATAATGTAGCAATTGCTATACTTTGATTAATTGCATAACTGATGTAGTGATGTGTTACGACATCAGGAAAAATATTACAGTATCAACGTTTGACTGTTGAAAAGACATACAGCAAGAGAGAGAGAGAGACAGAGAAAAAGAGAGAGCAAAAGAGAGAGAGCAAAATACAGAAAGAGAGAGAGAGAGACAGAGGAAAAAGACTTTTGGTGTTCTTTAATGAAACATCTCACCTAAAAAACACCAGAAAAAACAGCCACAGTATGCTGAAAACCCCATACAGGCAACCAGAGAAAAAGAGAGAGAGAAAGAGAACAAGAGAAAAAGGGACAGAGAGACAGAGAGAGACAAGAAAGAAAGAAAAAGAAAGAAAGAAAAGAAAGACAGACTGACAGATAGACAGAAAGATTGTCTGGAGTGTTTTGGCTGGAAGAGGGAGAGTTCAGCACCAGCTGACGAAACAGAGAGACAGACAAGCTGTCAGCAGGCACTGTGCCACCCACACACACACACACACACACACAGACACACACACACACACACAGACACACACACACACACACACACACATACACACATTCTCTCTCTCTCACACACACACATAAACACGCTGCAATGCCAGCCTTGCCATCTGTGAGAAGCAGCCCAGGCCCCTTCCTCCAATGTGTGTGTGAGTGTGTGTGTGTGTGTGTGTGTGTGTGTGTGTGTGTGTGTTTTGTCATTTAAAAGGATAATAGTTATCTTTAATAAGCAGGGGAATGTGACTGTTTACGTTTAATTATTTTAGTGTGTGTGTTTATGTGTGTGGCCTCCTACCTTCCTTCACTCCCTTTCTTTCTCCCTTCTTTCCTTCCTACCCTCCTTCCTTCCTTCTTCTCCCTTCTTTCCCTCCTTCCTTCCCTCATTCCTTTTTTTTTACCTTCCTTCCCTC
>NW_027283078.1:0-32567 GCF_046629955.1 Centroberyx affinis | reverse complement strand
TATATGTTCATAGAAATGTGTGTGTCAGTTGGTGATGGAGTTGTCGGGTGTTCAGCAATGGAGGGCTCGTCGATGGCGTCGGCTCCCTCTGTGATGGCCTTGACGCATTTGGCCATGGTCTGGGAAGCCCTGCTGATAGAGTCTAGAGAGAGAAAGAGAGAAAGAAAGAAAGAGAGGAAGAGGCAGGAGGGGAGAAACATATAGGAAGATGGTCAATTTAGGGCAAAAACGGACAAAATTGTGTGCCATCTTACACGCCTTCTCCTTCTCTCTATCACACACTTAGAAGAGAGACAGAGACTTCACACTCACCTGTCATGTAGAAGTCCTTTGCTGTGAGTTGAGGTGGCACTAGAGGAGCTGCTAGGAGCGTCTGATCCACCGCCTGAGACACAAACAGAGAGAGAGAGAGAGAGAGAGAGAGAGAGAGAGAGAGAGAGAGAGAGAGAGAGAGAGAGAGAGAGAGAGAGAGAGAGAGAGAGAGAGAGAGAGAGAGAGAGAGAGAGAGAGAGAGAGAGAGAGAGAGGGCCAGGTGATCTCTTGGTTCAACAGCATATTATGGATGGTATGAACCACAATGCACTCTCATTTCTCACAATTCAAGAACATATTAAGTGGCAATGTATTATGACAAGTACAAGTTACACCATTATGAGAATGTGTAAAGTAACAGCAGTTACAACATACTGAAACAAAAAAAAAAGAATGAAAAATATATGAAATACAAAAATATGGCAAAAATGAAATATTTGCAAGTGAAAAATTTTAAGATTATCACAACATATTCAATATGTTATAGTGAGAAAGAATACAAGAATATGAAGAAAATAAATCTGTAAATTTACAAGTTATATACTGTGCATGACGTGCAGAATGTGCATTGCATTTGCATTACAGGTCTACAGAAGACCACAATAGTACAGCAAGTGTCCAGGTGTGCAGATTGTAATTTGTGTTTTTGCAACTTTTGGAGTTAAAATCCCATCTCATGCTTTACTGTTGTACTGTATATGTGTGTGTGTGTGTGTGTGTGTGTGTGTGTGTGTGTGTGTGTGTGTGTGTGTGTTTGAGTGTGTGTGTGTACGTACCATGGCGAGCTCGTTGGCCTGTTTGAAGTAGTTGCCTCCTCCACATCGTCGTAGCGGACCAGGTTAGGAGAGACCTCCGCTAGTCTGGATCGCACCTCGACCACGGAGTCATAGGGCAGCGTCACACCAGCCAGCTACACACACAAACATTTATGTTACTATAATTTTACACTTTAACACTTAAGCATACACTATGTTGAGTGATAGCAGCCTCCATGCTAACACTTTAGCATACACTATGTTGAGTGATAGCAGCTCCATGCTAACACTTTAGCATACACTATGTTGAGTGATAGCAGCTCCATGCTAACACTTTAGCATACACCATGTTGAGCGATAGCAGGCTCCATGCTAACACTTTAGAAATACTCTATGTTGAGCGATAGCAAGCTCCATGCTGAGCGATAGCAGGCTCCATGCTAACACTTTAGAAATACTCTATGTTGAGCGATAGCAAGCTCCATGCTGAGCGATAGCTGGCTCCATGCTAACACTTTAGCGTACACTATGTTGAGCGATAGCAGGCTCCATGCTAACACTTTAGCGTACACTATGTTAAGCGATAGCTGGCTCCATGCTAACACTTTAGCGTACACTATGTTGAGCGATAGCAGGCTCCATGCTAACACTTTAGCATACACTAAGTTGAGCGATAGCAGGCTCCATGCTGAGCGATAGCAGGCTCCATGCTAACACTTTAGCATGCTCTGTTTGAGTGATATTAGCTACTACCAATATCTCAAGAGAAAATTATAACTTGTAGCAGCTCTAAAGCTAAATGCTAAGTACTCTTAAATGATATGCAGCCAAGTCTGGCAGTTTTGTGTAGGAGATAAAATTAGGAGGTAAAATTTACACAAAATTAATACTGTTTTTAACTAGCAGGGACTACTTTCCCTATGGAAAAGATATCTGTTCCCACAAAACTTGGACTGTGTAAGTGAAGGTGGCGGGTGATGGGAGACTGTGTTCAGCTAAAAAAAAATCACTCTCGACTGAAAAAAAGGTCAGTCTTATTACTTTGGAGAATGCTAGTGGCCTGCTATCACTCAACATAGTGTATGCTAAAGTGAGTGAGCAGGGGGACTTCCTCTTCACCTCAGATACAGCCCTGATGATCTTCCAGTCGTCCCTGGCCAGTCCAGGAGGAGTGACGGCCACCCGGGTCTGCTGGCTCCTCCCCTCGGTGTTCACGTAGGTGGCGTTCTTCTCCGTGTACGCCGCGCTGGGCAGGATGATGTCTGCCATCGGTGCTCCCACGTCGCCGTGGTGACCTGGAGACACAAGGGGAGGCAGAGGATCGAAGGCACTGAAGTGAAACAAGTCGTTTGACTGGGTTTCTCATTTTAGGCCTCGAGGCAACAACTAGAAAATCTGAAAGGGTGTGTAGAGTGTTTTGGTATTCACGGTACTGTATGTGTGTATTCTACATCTGTGTGTGTGTGTGTGTGTACCCTGGTAGATGATGAGGCTGCCTTTGGGCAGGTCAGCTCTGGTGATGCACCCGGCGTCGGCTCCCAGCAGGAACAGGACTTTGGGCGGGTTCTTCCGGATGGCCTCCACCCCGGCCTTGTAGCCCAGGTCCAGCGCTGCCACCTGACTGGCCACCCTGGTGACGGACACACACACATTGACCAATCAGAGCGGGAGACGTCAGCACCGGCTAAATAATGGATTATTCCTATATGACATAACTATATCCCTCCGACTGTACCTGTGCAGGACGTTGAGGACTTTCCACCCCTCCTCCACTCCGCTGCTGGTCCTGGCGTTCTGGGCGATGGAGGAGACGGCGCTCATAATGGCCGCTCCGTCTTCCCTCTGCAGGGCGCTGCTGCCCACCACCACTACTGGACGCTTGGCAGATGAAAGGGTCTAGAGACAGGAACAGGGATTGGGGGACAGCTTATATAAAAAGAGACGCTAAAGGTAGGATCCCCTCAGGATTTTTAGGAGAGCAAAGATCAAGCACAAATTGCCAGAAATTCATTTGGAAACTAACAAAAAAAATCACATCAGTGGAGCATTTAACACCAATGTTCCCTCTAAGCTGATAGTTTGATGTTAGTGTGTGTGTGTGTGTTTCCATTACCTGACAGAAGGGGTGTGTGCCATTAGCCAGCTCCTGCAGTACGGAGGCCTCCTCTCCCAGATGGTCGTATGTGTAGCTCAGGTCAACGCTGCGACCCACCAAGGCCACACGCAACTCATTATGGAGCCAGCTGATGGAGAGGGGATAGAGGAGAGGAAGGAGGGAGGAGGAGGAGGAGAGAGAGAGAAGTGGAGGTAGGTTAAACACACCAACAGATGACTGAGTGACAAAGGAAGACTGTGCCTGTGTGGGGTTCTAACACGTTAAAGTAATATTATCACTTTTCCCATTAATGAGTAATGTAATTTCTAACTTTTGTTGTCACCACCTCTAAATATCAGATCGAAGAGGAATTATCCACAAACTAGATCTATCCATTTGTTTTCCTTGTAAACAATGTCCTCACACACTGAGCTAGCTTACATGAGAAATGGAAGAAAAGTTGAGGTAACACTTTATAATAACCATCATTAATAAATGGTAAATTGATAGTTAATAAACTTTAGTTAATAGTTATTTTACTGTTAACAAACAATGAAATGATCATTAATAATGTTTACTAATTATTAGTAATGCTATAATTTGTTATTTTATCATTCGTTTGTGTAATATAAAAGCATTTGTTTATAAATTATATATTGTATCATAGCTTTTTACCCTTTTTACCGTCTCTTATCAGCTATGATACAATATATAATTTATAAACAAATGATTTTACAAACTAATGATAAAATAACATAAATTATAGCATTACTAATAATTAGTAAACATTATTAATGATTATTTCATTGTTTGTTAACAGTAAAATAACTAAAGTTTAATTAACTATCAATTTACCATTTATTAATGATGGTTATTATAAAGTGTTACCAAAGTTGACTTTCTCTGGGTGGAAGTATTCCCACTACTTTGATTTTTATCCAATAAGAGGACAACAAAAACATTGGATATGGACATCGTTTGGTTTCCTGATCATACAGATTAGGATAAGTAACCGACATCCTACTTTTTGAAGGTGAGAGAAAATGTAATAACCGACTTTAGGAGTGTAATGTAAAAGTAATATAATACGTAGTGTTGTGATTTACTGCTCCCAGAGAGTAATAACTAAAGTAACAATATACAGTACTGTGCAAAATGTTTAGGCATCCTAGATTTTTTTATATAAATTTCTTAGAAGTCTTAGATGTTTGTTTGTTTTCTGCATTAGTGTGTCAGTAGACTGCTGTTTACTGTAAGTTTTGATATTCAGAAACTATTTCATTAGTTTTGAAAGCTTCGCTATGGATTTCTTTGACATATGCCTAAGACTTTTTGCACTTTTACGAGCCCGACACCGATCACGCTGGTCACTTTTTCAAGAACCGAACATCGCAAACGTAGGAAATTGGTTCCGAATAAATGGAAAGTGCCGTGCGTGAGTTTACCTCTTGCGGACCCGGGCGTTGAAGAGCGGGGCTTCGTAGCGTGGGTTGGTTCCTATGAGCAGCAGCAGGTCACAGTCCTCAATGCCAGCTATGCGAGAGTTCAGCAGGTAGTTGGAGCGTAGGTCAGTGCTAATGAGAGAGCAAGACAATACACTGTTAGCTATTAAGGCTGTGGACACATTACATAACTGTGTGTGTTCTTCCACATTGCTTTGCTCAGGATAGCTGGACACTGCAGGGATTTCACTGATTTTACATTGTTTGGTGCATCAGCGCTCTCTCACACACACACACACACACACACACACACTCTTACCCTGCCCCAGCCATAGGGAACAGCTCTTCGGTGCAGAGGTTGTCTGAGTCGAGTCTGTTGAGGAGGTCTTTGAGGGAGACCAGAGCTTCAGCGTCCACCATGCCTCCTGCTATGGCTGCTACCTCGCTGCCCTGCACCCCTGCAGCTACACACACAACCACAACACACACACACACACACACATATTACATAGGTGCACTCCTGCATACACACTTACAAATATAATGCACACCAAGGTTATTATCGTTAACGAAAATCTAATGAAATAATGAAAACTAGGTGGGGAAAAACATTTTCGTTGACTGAAATAAAAATAAACAAACGATAACTAACTGAAACTGTATTGTGTGTTTACAAAACGAACTAAAATAAACTAAAATTATAGAGAAAATGTCTTTAGTTTTCATCTTTGTCAATTTATTTCATACAGCCTAGTATTTTGGGTGGATATTAAATCTATCTTACAATTTTTTTTTCCTTTTTGAATCTCACCCCTGACAAATACCCATATTACAAAAAAAGACTAAAACTAACACTGAAACTAATAAAAACTAAAGCATTTCAAAAAATAAAACTAAACTAAATTAGCAAACCCGATTTAAAAACTAATTAACACTAAACTGAAATTGAAAACAAAAATCAAAACGAAATAAAAATAAAAACTCTTTATGCAGCTCCCAAGCCCTTTACTTTCATCTCTTCAAAATTATTAAAATTAAAAATTATTAAATCACATCTAAAAATTCTACAGCTAGATCTGAATACATGTTAATACCAGGTGGACAGGAAGCAAGTGGATCCGATGGCCTTAGTTAGGTTCTGCTATAACACACACACACACACACACACACACACACACACACACACACACACTTACTGCTCCAGCCACGCGTGTGAGGACGTCCTCCCAGGTGGTTGGGGTCAGCTGACCTGAAGCGTCCTTCACCATTGGCTGGGTCAGCCTCTGCCTCTTCAGACCATCGTATGCAAACCTAAGGAGACACACACACAAAACTTGAAATTTGTGCTCTTTGTGCCTCATTTATCAAGCTAAATAGTAAAATCCCCTTTTAAATACAACAGCACTGACTGTAAATTGAAATTTTTAGAAACATTTAGCATCCATAGCATCTAGAATATTAGTCAGTAAAACACATTATTTGCCAATTTCAATACAATTCAAGACCACTTTCACCCCAAAATTAAGTCTAAAAAGTAGGAAAAACCCCCCAAAAAACTAGAAAGTAGTGCACCAAGAAAAGTTTTGAAGACATCTGAAACCATATTTAAGACTCAAACAACATTTGACCATATTGAAAACCTTTTAGATAATTTACTTAAACTTTTTTTTAAGACATTTTAAGGACCTCCAGGCATTCTGCTTTAACACGAGGCCCTCTGCAATTCCTAAACCCACGCTTCTGGCTTGCTTCTCATCCGATCTATATATGTGTGTGTGTGTGTGTGTGTGTGTGTTTCACCTGGTCTTGTCCGAGATCCACTCTTCATTGACGTCTTCGTTGAGTCTGGGCATCACCCGCATCACCTCGCCTCCTCTGGTGCTCACCACGATGTTGCTCCCCACCGCGTCCAACACGTCTATCGACTCCGTTTTCCTGGTGGAGAGACACAAGAGTGAGACAGAGGGAGAGAGAGAGAGAGAGAGGAAGCTAAAGACCTACGACTAGGGTTGCAAAGGGGTGGAAAATTTCCGGTAAATTTCCATGGGAGGTTAAGCTGGGGAATTTTGGAAATATTCCAAATTGGAAACTTTCCATGGGAATTATGGGAATTTATGGGAATTAACTGGGAATTGAGGGTAATTGAATGGAAAGGTATCATATCCAAGCATAAATATTTGTTTTGTTATAAGCAGACATCCATCCAAAATAATACAATTAAAACAGATTTATTTGTAAGTAGAACTTATCAAGTGTTAAATATTTTATTGAACAATCAATTCTTTCATTGAAGAACAAAAACATGAATGTTGAGTTAAATATTACTCATCCCCCCGACCCAACCCATTCAAAAATTAACAAAAATGCACAGTCAGGATTATGCTAAAATATATGTTCCCCAACTATATTTAAGTTCCCTATTAAGAGCATACCTTCAATTTAGTAAATTCCTGGTTTATTCCCGTTTATTCCCATAAATTCCTGTTAATTCCCATAAATTCCCGTTAATTCCCATGGAAAGTTTCCAACTTTGAAAATTCCCGGAATTTTGCAACCCTACCCACGACCAAGACTACTCTCTCCCCTACCTGGTCTCCCAGGGCCGGGCGGTGAAGGCGTAGGGTTTGGAGGTGAGCGCTCCCACGGGACAGACGTCGATCACGTTGCCCGACAGCTCCGACATGAACATCTTCTCCACGTACGTCCCGATCTGCAGGTTGTTCCCCCTGCCCGTCGTGCCCAGGTCCTCCACGCCCGCAATCTCACTGGCAAAACTAGAAGAAGAAGAAAAAAAAAAATGTTTATCGGCATGGTTTAACTCTCTCTCACTCTCTCTCTCTCTCACTGGCAAAACTAGGAAAAAAAAATAAAAAAATGTTTATTGGCATGGTTTAACACTCTCTCTCTCTCTCTCTCTCTCTCACTGGCAAAACTAGGAAAAAAAAAATGTTTATTGGCATGGTTTAACACTCTCTCTCACTCTCTCTCACTGGCAAAACTAGGAAAAAAAAAATGTTTATTGGCATGGTTTAACACTCTCTCTCACTCTCTCTCACTGGCAAACTAGGAAAAAAAAAAATGTTTATTGGCATGGTTTAACACTCTCTCTCACTCTCTCTCACTGGCAAAACTAGGAAAAAAAAAAAAAATGTTTATTGGCATGGTTTAACACTCTCTCTCACTGGCAAAACTAGGAAAAAAAAAATGTTTTATTGGCATGGTTTAACACTCTCTCACTCTCTCTCTCTCTCTCTCACTGGCAAAACTAGGAAAAAAAAACAATGTTTATTGGCATGGTTTAACACTCTCTCTCACTCTCTCTCTCTCTCTCACTGGCAAAACTAGGAAAAAAATAAATAAATAAATGTTTATTGGCATGGTTTAACACTCTCTCACTCTCACTGGCAAAACTAGGAAAAAAAAAATGTTTATTGGGCTCTCGCTCTCTCGCTCTCTCGCTCTCTCGCTCTCTCTCGCTCTCTCGCTCTCTCGCTCTCTCTCTCTCTCTCTCTCTCTCTCTCTCTCTCTCTCTCCTCTCTCTCTCTCTCTCTCTCTCTCTCTCTCTCTCTCTCTCTCTCTCTCTCTCTCTCTCTCTCTCTCTCTCTCTCTCTCTCTCTCTCTCTCTCTCTCTCTCACACACTCACCGGACGCAGCGTGTGCACTGGATGCAGCGGGTCATGATGGTTTTGATGAGCGGCCCGATGTTCTTGTCCTCCACCGCTCTCTTGCCCTCCGAAAAGCGGCTGCGGTCGGAGCCGAACTGCATCGACTGATCCTGGTGGATCACGGGGGGGGGGGGGGGGCAGAGGGGGTTTTAAAACTCTCTCTGTGTGTGTGTGTAGGAATAGGATCACTGGATATATGGGGTAGAATGCTTAATAATCTAAGCATCTACCTCAGTTTAAAGCAGCAATAGGAACTTTTTTTCACATTAGAAACAAACTGAAATAAATTCCTATTAACTATTCATTCATAATAATGCATTATTGTCTTTTGACAGAACTAGCCATTAGTTTAAGTGCTAATGATTTCGATCTATTGAGATTTTGCAGTATAATCCACTAGCCAATGTACAACTGCCCACTCTTTATGATCATTTTAGCTATAATAACAAGAGCAAACAGACAGCAAGTGCTTTAGCTATTAGCCTTTAGTTTTCAAATAATGAGTCATTATTAAAATTAATATTTGTCGACTTGTGTATCCTAAACTGAGGTTTACCTGTAGGTCACACTCTCCTCCCTGATCGCAAATGGGGCAGTCCAGAGGGTGGTTGGCTAACAGGAACTCCATCACTCCCTCTCTGATGACACACACACACACACACACACACACACACACACACACAACAAGGATAAATCAGAGTTTAATTTCAACTTCTGGCATATTTCGTCTCAGATCTATTTCATGGATATAATCAGTGATTCAGGGGTTAAACAAAAAGCTGGAAATTAAGGCGGAAACAACTGGAAAACAAGAATCAGTGGAGACAAATGGGAGACCCTCATTAATTTTTTTGTGTGGATATGTGTCCTTTTCTCCTCTATAGTCAGGAAGCCTGTTCATAACAGTTTAATCACTTCAAGACATCTGATAGAAACACACACAATTCTCATTTTTTGCGACATTTCAAAAGTTTGCGTAAAATTCGGATGACATTTGGATGGAAACATAGACAGATAGTGAATATTTTAGTTAGAGTGTGTGTCTATTAGAGCTGCAACGATTAATCGATTAGTTGTCAACTATTAAATTAATCGCCAACTATTTTGATAATCGATTAATCGGTTTGAGTCATTTTTTAAGAAAAATAAGTCAAAATTCTCTGATTCCAGCTTCTTAAATGTGAATATTTTCTGGTTTCTTTCCTCCTCTATGACAGTAAACTGAATATCTTTGGGTTGTGGACAAAACAAGACATTTGAGGACGTCATCTTGGGCTTTGGGAAACACTGATCCACATTTTTCACCGTTTCGGACATTTTATAGACCAAACAACTAATCGATTAATCGAGAAAATAATCAACGGATAATCGAGAATGAAAATAATCGTTAGTTGCAGCCCTAGTCTCTATACCTGGCTTTGCGCGTCTTGTCTGAATTGGTGAGGATGTTCCAGCCCTTCATGACTGGCATGGCACAGGCTGCCACCGGCTGGTGGGGATAGATGACAACACACACACACACACACACACACAAAGAGTATTAATATTGAAACTTTTTAAGATGCTGAATATTGGCACAAAATATTGGCTATCAGCTACGGCTAATGGCTATTTCAATCCAAAAGTAGCATTATTGGCCTTCAGTCTGCTCTGTTACCTTTGGTGCTCTCTCGATCTCCACCAGACACATGCGGCAGTTCCCGGCCACCGACAGACGCTCGTGGTAACAGAACCTGGGATCTGACTCCCACTTCTCACAGGCCTGAGGGGAGAGGGAACAGTCGTCAGCCGATACGACATGGATCCAGTGGGGGAGGTGGGGTCGGACCATAGTGCGCTGATTGAGTGAGTGTCTCCAGCTCCCGACAGTTTCCCCGATATCAATACTCGAAATACGAAATGCGCTTTGGTGTAATATTAAACTGGTGGGAGGAAATATGTCTCCTGACAAGTGAAAAGTGCAGCTACTGTTTAGAAAAGGAGCCTACCAAATTCTTCTTTACCTGTTAACCTATTCTGAATAAGACATTTTAATCTATTAACATATTCTGAATTAACTGTTTTATCTTTTAACCTATCTGATAAACTGTTGTTATCTGTTAACCTATTCAGAACTGTTTTTGAGTCAATCAATAAGCTGTTTGACCTGTGTAAAAAAAAAAAAAAGTATTTAAGTTGCAGTATATCCTCTGGTCTATGTTATGCAGCATATTTCTTATTATGATTTATACTCATATATTTTTATTTGATTGATCATCGATACAATAGTCAGTGCATAACTTTATCAAATCGAGTTAATAAACACAATTGATGTCCTTCTTTGTTTTATAATTTTTTTATAATAGGCAGCATGGTATTTTTATCAGCCGATTTACTTCATAAAGTACTCAGTAATCATATTGGTTATAAAAGAAAAAAAAAACAAATGCACACTGGGCTTTCTTTCTATTCCACTAGTTTACTCTACTTCACTTTCTCTTTCCCCATCAGCAGATATGGACACAAACATAAACCCTCCTTGCACGTGATCCTGTTTACTGGCAGATTTTGCAGTCAGTGTATGATATCATGGGTAGAGATATTTGTTCCAAACGTGGCTTTTAGCCTTGGGAACTCCAGGCCCTCTCACTCCTGGAGTGAAGATCAAACTGAATTGCATCTTTCCAATATGAAAGATATTAATAACTCTTGGTTGTTTGGATGGCAGATGGCGGCACAGTAGTATCATATTTAAGGTATCCGTCAAAAAATGCTGTTAATGCTGTTTCCACCGACTTCTGATTAAATCAGGATGCGGTGTAAAGTTCTGAAAAGATCACCTTAGGCAGCCAAGAATCTAAATCGCACAAGTGGTTCAGATCCAGCATCCTTCACTGTAATTGTACCCATGTTACTACGCTAGCTAAATCTTTGGCAGAACACAGACAGGCAGAAATAGTGTTCATTGGTGGGTACATGGATACAAGAATATTCAAGAGCGGGTTACTAAATGGCAAATCAACACTAAATCACACAAAACAGAAAGGTGTTTTGTATTATCTGTCAAAGGCATAATACCTGATTTGGCATCACTGATTGGGTTGTGGCCAGAAGTGCAACATGCTTTAAAGTTTCAACCCATAGAGAGCAGTGCAACAACACTTTCTGCCTTATGTGATTTAGTGTTGACCTGCTCTGGGATATGAGCCAGTATCCAGAATACTGTGTGCATGTAAACACAGCCATTATAGTAAACTGATCAGTTGTTTTTTTTTTGTTACCTGCAGGACAGTAGTTCCAGGCTCCACCTCCACTGGTTTCCCATCCACAAACACTTCCACCATGTTACTGGCAGCACGCACTGGGGTACGCACTGAAATGGGATACACAAAGGCCCAAGTTATTAAAAGCAACTGGAACTTCACCAGTGAGAACACTAAGTAATGAAAAAACATCTTTTTCCCCAACTGGAATTAAAATAAAATAGAAGCGTGAGGAAAAAACTTAAACAGAACTCAAAATACATTCTATATCCACAAAAGTGAGACAAAAAATAAAAGTCATCTTGAAATGATTTAGAACTAGCAATATATTAATACTATGAACATCCTAAGGTGATTCTCCAATAATGCATACTTGCATTCCTTCTTTAATAGTATATATTCATATATATGTAATACCTACTTCTGACACGTTCTGCTTGAACCTCGCCATCAAAATAATAACAAGAAAAATTGAAACCAGAGAGTAAAACTATAAAATCAGAAACCTAAACTAGGAAGCAAATGCCTGGCATAATGAAATATAACTGAAATCAAAATTGATAATAACTGGAATGGAACTATAACAACTGTTACATAGGCAATGCACTGCCTTTTACATACATAATTGAGATATGTCATATTTCATATTTAACCTTGACTCTTGTGATGACTTTGATCCAACAAAAGACAAACTAAAGTGACTGATTCCTTCCCTGCCTACAAAAGTTGTTCTCTGTAATGGATGCGATTTAAAATGTAGCCAAGTATAATACTTCATACTACTTCATAATACTATTATGATACATCTAAACATTAAGCAAAAGCAAAATTACTAATACTAATACTTACTTAAAAAGAACAACAAGTACACAGAGATGCTACTAAATTACAATGAAGTAATTGGTTACTTCTTGACACTGAGACACACACAGTGACACACACACACACAGGTCTTACCACTGTTACATGGAGCCAGGCTGCCCTTGGCTGCTCCAGCCAGAGCTCGCCCGACGGTCGGCAGACGCAACATGACGCTGGAAGTGGAAAAGAGAGAGAAAGCACCCTGTAACAGCCAGGTATGGAGTAGGAATGAACCTCGATCCAGTTAAGTGAATACGCCAAACTCCATTCAAAAATCTGTCGATCTAAAGTGGCTTTGCTTGTCCGCAAACTTGTACACACCGTAAAACATGGCTTAAGACTTTTTCTGAATTGCAAGGACCAACTCTTCAATTCGGCATGCATCCAAAGGCGAGATTTGAAAACACTAAGCAGCAGTCATTACAATAAATCCCAACATGGTAGCATCAGCATCCAAAACTGGACGCTACCGCACTAGTTGATGTTGAAATGTTATTGGAATGAGTGCTGCTTGATGTACTGCATGTGTGCCGAATTGTAGAGTGACTCAGGACGATTAGTAAAAAAGCATTTTACGAGGTGTGTACGTTTGCAGATACGCATGATAACATTATGCTGCCAGATTTGTCAATGCAGATTGGCGTATGATCTCCATACAGCAGTATGTGCTAACGTAGCTGGTTATAGCTAGCTTAGTAGCTGTCACTGTCAACAACAACAGTCAAGTCCTACTGAGCCACGGGCATCTAGCTGACATGTCAATAAATCTTCCACAGAAATACAGACTGTTTTGCAAACTGCCAAAACACACACATTGAGGTAAGGTAACTGCTGGCGAGCAAGCTAAGCAGCATGCACTGAGTTAACCTACCAATCTGACTCCTTGCTCGCAAGCTAGCATAACGTTAGCTCAGAGTACTACTCAAGGACACGGGCACTGCACTGCTGGAATAACCCCACAAGGTTACAAAGTCAAATACAACGCGTTCCCCGCGTGCTGCAATTAAGCAATGTGAGGGGTTTCCACGTCTATAACTGGATAACGTGTTTCTGGTTCTTACCTTGTCGCTATTTGGCCTTCTTGACCAGAACAGCGTTGATCTGGGGAATACAACCAATATTAGCTATGGCGAAACTAGCGGAAGTAGCTGCGTATTACTTCCGTTTGAAATTAACTTCGCTCTCAAACTTCACAATAAAAGTTTACATTTCCATTTGCGCGTTCTCAGAGAGGCACAATTCACAGATAGCAGAGATCTACAGTATCTATGAATGCAACATACATCACATCTACAGAGCAGAAATAGTATTTTGTATGTATCTGTATTGACATACTACTACAAGCACAGACAATTTAAAGCCTGTTGGACTCAATTCATTTGCTATTAACACACACACATGCGGTGAAATCCACCTGTTATATCCATGGATGTATTAAACTAGGTTATATCTCTGTGGTTTACCCATCTAATTATCTGTGGAGGAGCGTTTATCCTCCTTTTTAGGCTGGAATAAATCTCTGTAATGCAAATGCATGGTATACATCATAGTAAGTTGCATCAAATCGGTGTATGTTATACGAGGGTAGAGTATTTTAAGGAAAGGCATAAAGCCATACTTTTCTAAAAATAGAATTAATTGGACTTTCGCCTCGAACTACATTTCCCATGATCGACAGCGCGTTGCCGGAAGTAGCGACGTGTTCAGTTTAGCGACAGTTCAGGAAGCATCTTCAGGATTCTCGGATAACCAGCAAGAAGAGTTGGTGCTCTCTCCTGCGAAGGAGTTTAGCCAAACAGGTAAAAGCATTTCAGAGAAATGAAATTCATTTTACGCATTATAATAAAGTCAATGCTGCATCTGTCCCAACACCTACAATTACAAACGAGACTGACTAGGCCTTCTCAGCTCTGACGAATGGACTAGTTAGCAACAAGCTAACTGTGTGAGCAAACACAATATTGACTAAGCTAATAAACTATCAGCACTAGAAGGTGAATTAGCTAACTTGGATATTGCGCAGGCAGTAATGTAGCTCTTTGGTTGGTTTATATACGAACAAATACACGTAGGCATATATAATTTTTGAGGTAATCGACTGCTAGCTTTGGTTTAGCCTGTATGTTGCTGTGTTGACATGTCAACAAATGTGTCATATAGTATGTTTAAGATATTCTCTGGCGTATAGTTAACGTTAGACTCGCATTAGTGATAGCAAGTTAATGGGCAGTATGTATTCTAAGTTCATGAAAATATCTAAAAATTGATATTGAACCACATGTCAAGTTGTAAACCTAACCACAGGATTTGTCGTGATAGTAGCCCCGCTGGGACTGGCACTAACGTTACACTGCGTGGGACAGGGATGTTGCGTTCAAGCAAGCTAAAAACAATTTGTATGTCTGTATGTCAGCTCACCTAAATGCTGTTCCATTCATTCTGAATGTTCTGCCTTTTCTAACAAAGCCCTTTCAGCTGTGGTAAAATCTAGCATTCACCTAGAACCCGATATGCTCCCTTCTCTCTTGTATGTAGCCAGAACGGCCTCAAGGTGTTACCGCTATTCACTTGCATTTACTTAAACCTCGAGTTTCAACATGACTCATTTAAAACTACGGAGGAGATCCTGACCTCATACTATGCAGCAAGAAGTGGCTGGGCCAAAAGCCTTCCTGATACTGTACCAGCTACTGTACTAGCCCCATTACTAGCTAGTAACGGCACGTCCAGATCAACGCCATCTAGCGTCCCTTTGGGGCTGAGCATATATAAAGCAGATGCTGTATATGTGAAAAGTAGAAAGTCAGAAGATCAATGTTGTTATTAAAATCAACTTAGAACATCTCACAAACTGAAAACTCAGTGTCTGAGTCCACTTTTCACCTTACTATGCACATTTTGTTCTGAGCATGCACAGACCAAATTTCAAAATAAAAGTACCAGTTGGACTAAACATGCAAATCCTAATTTACAAGGCTGCAATGCTGTATCACACAGTGCTATTTATGCAGATGTAAATGCAGATGTATTGCAGTGACATCCTCAGGCCATTCAGACTATCTTGTGTGGAGAGAATATCATGCCAAACGATAAGCAAGGCAGTATTAAGCTGCCAGATTTTTGAATGGAGTTTGGTGCGACTTTCTCCCCATACAAGAGAGAATGGGATGTAATGGGTCTAGGTGCAGCAGGCCTACCTTACTTTCTTTTCCCACCGTCTTCCACTTTTTCCCCCCATCTATCCTCACCCACCTCCCTTCCCATCCACCCCCTCTCCTAATGTGTCTTCCAGCGCCATGTTGCCGACCACCTCGCAGCAGGGCAACGGCGCCCTCAGCTCCAGAGACGCCGCGCGCCACACGGCGGGCGCCAAACGCTACAAGTACCTGCGGCGGCTGCTCCACTTCAAGCAGATGGACTTCGAGTTCGCCCTGTGGCAGATGCTCTACCTGTTCACCTCGCCGCAGAGGGTCTACCGCAACTTCCACTACAGGAAACAGACCAAGGACCAGTGGGCCAGGGACGATCCCGCTTTCCTGGTGGTGCTCAGCATCTGGCTATGTGGTGAGGCTGTACTCTGTCTTCCTCATGTGTTTGGTTGTTTCTTTTAATCGCCCATTCATTCTTTCATACAACAGATGCTACAACATTCACACACATGATTTAGGTACAGATTCTGAAATAGATTTTCAAAATCTGAGAAAGGCAAGGTGATATTTTGCATACATTTTTAGCATTTAGTCTTACAAATCTCATTGCTTCACACAGTACAAGTTAAAGGAAAGGTGTGACCTAGCAAAAAGTTGATCATTTTGTACAACAAAAAAGAGAAAAGGGGTTGTGTAATTGAATAGAAAGGAAAGGTTTGCATATCTTTACTTTGACGTTTGATAATTAATGCATAAATGGAAGATGCCTTCCTAAAAGCTTGCTAAATAAATATTTACAGTTGCTCCAGGCCAAAATTGTTATGTAAAAACACACTCATCGGCCTACAGCTGTTCATTGTTGACAGCAGCATTCATTCACTCATCCTCCCTCTCTCTCTCCTCTTGTGCAATGTTGTGTATTTATTCAATCATTTTCCCTTCTGTCTCTTCCTGTGGTCAAATTTCAAGACTGTACTCGTTTATTCATCCTTTCTCTCCCTCTGTCCCTGTGCAGTGTCAACAATAGGCTTTGGCCTGGTGCTGGACATGGGCTTCTTCGAGACCCTGAAGCTGCTGCTGTGGGTGGTCTTCATTGACTGTATCGGGGTTGGCCTGCTCATATCCACCCTCATGTGGTGAGTAGCAGGTTTGGTGACCACTGATGGAACCAAATGCACGGCTGAATGTAACGCATTACATGTTCCTTGAGCACAGACGCATCTCCAACTGCTCATTTTAACCACTGGAGGGCGAACTGAGCCAGGTTCAGTGAGAGAAATACTGAATGTCATACAGTGCCTTAAAGTGCAAAACCTCAACTACATCTGACTTTGAATATAGAACATACTCAAATTGTGGGGTGCAGATGATTTTAAAACATGAATCCTGTGAAAACCTGGACTATAAAATGGACTTGTATGGTTCTTTATGTGAACTCTGAATTGTTCTGTCTCTCATAGGGTGATCACCAACAAGTACCTGCTGAAACACCCCAGTAAAGACTACGATGTGGAGTGGGGCTACGCATTTGATGTTCACCTCAACGCTTTCTACCCCCTGCTAGTCATCCTGCACTTCCTACAGCTCTTCTTCATCAACCGTGAGTGGTAGACTGTGCCTTTGTTTGTGTGTGTGTGTGTGTGTCACTTATTACTTGTTCTGAAGGTCCCATACTATTCCCTGTTCCCTTTTCATGATTTTGTTTTCAAATTATGTTTTTTAAATCTAAAATATTAGGCTAATGGGTCTTTCTTCAAGTAATATACTGAGCAATGCTAATGATCCTAGCTGTTTTGGGGTTGTAACTACATTAAAATTCAAAATGTCATGGTATTGGTACTAACGTGGTAGTGATAATCAGACCTAAGATCAGTTTTTACTATAATACTATACAACTTTAATAGTACTATATTTCACAAAGTATTAATATACAAACAAGAACCTCATTTATCTGCACTCCATATCCAAGTTGTTGGCTATAATGAGTGAAATGGTTGGGAAAGCAGTATTTTCTCAATTTTCCACAACTGTTAAAAATTTCATTCCAACAGTAATGATATTTTAGAATATTCACAACAGATTATTGAAAAGGTTTAAAACAGTTATCAAGTGAAAAGCTATTTAGGATGCATACATTTGAGACTAATGAACTTCCTTCACAAAGAGCTTGGATTATATCTACAGATTATATCTTCAACCACTGTGGTGACAAACCCAGACTTGGCTTAGTGGATGTAATCTTGTTATTCATGCTTTCTTGTTTTGTTGTGTGTTTCAGATATTGTAGTGATAAACTCAGACTGGTTCCTGGGTTACTTTGTAGGGAACAGTCTGTGGCTGATAGCCATCGGGTATTATCTCTACATCACCTTCTTAGGGTACAACGGTGAGTCCCTTCACATTTATGTACACTGAGTTAAATTGTACTTGGAGTTTTGTCAAAGAAAATTTGCAAAAGAACCAGTGTATATTGGGCCAATATTGGCCTTTGATCAAAAATCAGATGTGGTCCAGTCAGTGTGGTTCTCCTCTGATATGATGGATATGATGCAGTTTGATTGATTACATATTTATTGTAGAATTGATCAATACTATACTGGTTGTCTATGGGATCTTAACATGAACTGATTCTAATGAGACATTTTGAATGGATTCCACGAAGTATGCCAAAAAAAAATATTGTCCCATGATGGTCTAAATGCTGTTTCAGAGGCTTTTCCTCCCCATCAAGAATACAATTCTGGGGGAAACACTGAATACTTGGAATATTTTGAAGTTTTTAACAGGAAAATGGTCAAATTTAAAGATCTTGAATATCACCTATGGGCTCAAGGTGGTGGAGATAAACAATCCGCTTTTCATCGTCTCTTCTCCACACAGCACTACCTTTCCTGAAGAACACCGTGGTGCTGCTGTACCCCTTCGCTCTCCTCGGCCTCATCTACATCCTGTCCATCTCGCTGGGCTGGAACTTCACACAGGGACTCTGCTGGTTCTACAAGTACCGAGTCCAGTAAGACCCAGCGCGGCTTACCGAGGGTGGGACCCGGACCGACTCGCGAATCGACTCTCAACTCGCTCCCAGCTGACACATTCCCAGTTGGCTGTCAGTCAATATCTGACCGAGTGCTACTCAACCTCCTGCTTGACTCTCAGTAAACTGGGACACTGGGTGGTTCTTAGTTGATTCTCAGTTTACTCCCGGTTCACTTGCGGTGAACTGGTTGACTCTTAATCGACTCTGAGTTGATTTTCTGTTTGGCTCTCATGTTGAGCTGGAACTGCAAAGTCAGTGGACGGCAATTAGTTTGGACTAGTTGTGGAAACCAGAGGACAGATGCAGATAACAGCTTTTATTGTTGTTCTTTTGTATGATTTGTAAATAGTATTCTGGCCGGTTGTAATATACACACCACGGATTGTTTCTGAAGAGGAAAAGCTTGCTATTATTTTGTTCGGTTTTCTTAAAAAAAAAAAAGACTTAAAATACTTTAAATCCTGCTTATTGAGGAGAAAAAGAGGGAAGAGGAGGAGAGTGGGATGCGAGTGAGTGACTTTCTTTGGGCGTAGCTGTTTTCTCAAAGTGTAGGCCTACATTCCAAAGCACTTTCAATAAAAAGGTTTTATCTTAAGTTGGAATTGCCTCAGTGGACTCAGTTTTATTGCCTGTATTAATAAATGTGATCCATGTGTCCCTGGTAGATCTGTATCTACCCAATCTGTACTGCGCCTAATTCCCAGCAGAGGTTTGCTGAGCCAGTTTATGTACAGAAGTGCCAGAAAACCATCATATGTGGCCAACGGATGGATTTTCATTGGCAGAAGACGAAAAGGACTGGATGTTTCTGGGGAATAATTTATGATTTGCTCCATTTACGAGGGACATTCCTTTGCAGGACTCTCCTCAAGGTTATGTAACAAGATAATAAACTACTCTTTTGTTAGACTTTGTCATTACCTCCGCCAAGGAGGTTATGTTTTTGGTGCCGTTTGTTTGTTTGTTTGTTTGACTGTTAGCAGGATTACGGAAAAACCACTGGCCCGATTTTCATGAAACTTGGTGGAAGGGTGTAGCATGGGCCAAGGAAGAACCCATTAAATTTTGGAGCGGATCCGGATCCGACTCACGAACAAGCAATAATAGCACGAACCTTGGCGGAGGTCTGCGCTCTCCGAGTGCCCTTCTAGTTGATTTATGTGGTGGAACATGTAAAAATGTAAATGGGAAAATCTATTTAAATAGATACATAGTTAGCCAATTCATGTTTTAATCTTTTATCTTCATATATTATGCATCTTTATGAGAAATTCTTCACTTGCTTCATTCACAGTTCACTATGGCTTCAGTGAGTCCATTGCATCTTCATGAAAATCCCTTTTGATGTGCTAGTGTGTCCTCTATGGTTCTTCAGAATAGAGAGCCTAAGTCCCTCCCCTTCCGCTGTCCCCCATGCGACTTTCTTGACTTGCAAAATTATCTTTTAAATTGACAAAACATCATATGTGTAAGTCATGGCACAATTCAAACGGGATCAAACAATTATTTGTCTCTCGCCGTTGACTACCGTATATATTTTTTAAGAAATAAGGTCCCATGGTGGTCCACCGGAAGGGGAGGGACTTAGGCTCTCTACGTAAAAGCCTCTCTTATTGTTAATGATTGTACTCTGCACTCTCCAAGCTTCATTCTAGGCAAGTGTACCCACTGCAAGAATGCAGTTCTCGAATATAGACAACTGTTCAACGGAAAAAGCATGGGAAAACTAAAGGTGCATTCCTTTCTGATTATGCAATAGTGCAGATGGCTCCAACATACAGGCTGTCAAACCTTTCAGCACCACAGTCCTGAAGTGGAACCCAGAGGCCAAAGCACTCTGAACCTGGAGGCCTTAAGGTGTCAGAGTGACGCTTTTGACACGTACAGGACTTTGCAAAGAGACCTGCTTTCCAAAGAAGACCAATTGTGAGTTAAAGCAGCCTTCGTTGTAAGTATACCACCACTTTGAGGGAGGTAGAGATAAATACTACCTGTACAACAACGAGGCTGTCAGGCTTGCCAAGTCCCAGTACCACAGCAGACTGCAGAGTCAGTTTGCCAAGAATGACTCAAGCTCGTTCTCTTGTCGTTTTGTATGCCAGCACTCCTCCCTAACCTGCACAACAGTTGCATCAGTCCCCATCACAGAGGAGCAGGTGTGAAGACGTTGCCAACAGCAGAGAATCAGGAAAGATGCGAGACCTGATGGGAGAGTCACCTGGAACCTTCCTTGCACCGACCAGACGGGCCTAGTGTTTATCTCAGGGTTCCTACGCAGGTCTGGAAAGTCTAGAAAAGTATTAAAAATGAATTTGATCATTTCCAGGTCTTGAATAGTTTGGGAATTTGACAAAATGTCTGGAAAGTATGGAAAATGTTGCGGTTCAGGTCCGATACACACATAATTCTAGCTTTTATGTTGTAGAGCCACTTTGAGTCCACAGTTTTTGTTGATGTGAAGAATAATGTTCAGATAGAGGGACGCTCTTATTACCCAGCTGCTGTCAGCATGCATTATATCAAATACCCACCAAAATCAAATCCAGTCAAGAACATAGGGTCTGGGAAAAATATGGAATTTTAAAATGGAAACCGTGTAGGAACCCTGCCAATCATCTCACATATTCTGATATCTGTCGCTGTGAAGAACAATCTTCATCTATACAGTGATATGACCTAGTTAGCAGGGGCAAGATGTCTATCTGCGTAAATCATATTGAACACCAGACAAAATCTTCAAAACAAATCAAGGTCTGGAAAAAGTGTGGAATTTTTTTAATTCCCTGTTATCTATATATGAGCATTCCCAGTCCATAAGCACAGGCCCTTTCGTTTTTCTTTTATCCACTATCAAGCCTATTCCTAAAAAATTATAAAGGTACATGCCGCAGTGACTTAAAGGATAAGTTCGGCAATTTTTAAACTATATATTATTTGTCTCTTACATACAGTACCTGTAGTACTTGGACCCACAGACAATATTTACTCCAGAGTCACATGTTGGTTGGAATGGTGAGCTTCGTTGCCTCTTGCTGCTAACACTGAGTCCAAATGGGGTTTGTCAGAATATCTCCAAAAACTACTAGACTATTGAGTGGAAGGTGAAGCACCACAGCTGAATAGGGGAAAAAACCTTTCACCCTAACAGAATGAAATTTTACACATTGAATATGGACACAAACACTTTTATTTCGGTGGATAAAGTCAGACAGAGAAAGCGAGAGATTAGATAGAGTGTACCAGTCATCTCCATTTTGGCTCATTTGTTTATGGTATTGATGCCAAGGTATCACAATTAATTTATCAATGATATATTGATGTTTAAACCCACCAATCTGTGAATGACTACTCACCATCTAATAGACATGTGAGGTCTTCTTGTCCTTGTTACCATGTCGGTCAGTGTGTACTGTGAAACTTCAGATGTTTCAAGTTTTTTTTATTGGTTCAGAAAATCAATCTATTTGTGCTTTTATGATGTAAGTGATGGTTCCCCTTCTTATATAAAAATCATTCTCATATGATTTTGTGTCAGTGATTTATCAGGGTGAGTCGCTCCACCCGGAGAGCATAATGCTTAAAAGAACTTAACGTGTGCTGGTATTAATTAGAGTTTTATTGTCATCTGGTGTAATGGTTAAAAAGCCTTTCCAGCCCACCAAGAGGAAGTTCCTGAGGGAAATAGTGGCATTCCGTGGAAAATAATCTGCCTCAGTGTAACCACACTACTTCAGCGCGTCCATCAGCATCTTCTTGAACTTTTCCAGGTCAACCGTCTTCATGATGGTGGCCTTGTGCTGCTTCTTCAGCAGCTCCAGGTGATCCAGCACCATCATGCCTCGGGTGTAGGTCCCCTCCAACTCCACTGTCACTGCCACCTGGGGGAGGAAGAGGATATTCAACATTTGCACCGCTCTCCATCGCCCTAACTCTTGTCACATGTTCAGATAAGCGAGTATGCCCGTGTCTAATGAAGAGTTAAACTGGGAGATCTGTGTGTTTTTTCCAACCTTTTTTATTTGGTTTGTTTGTGGTGCCAAGCACTCATTGCTGTGGTGTTTTTCTTTGTCTATATTTTTCCCAGGGAACAGCTACCAGACACCGGGTGTTTAGAACAGCAAATGGAAAAGCTTTCATGAACTGGATATAGGCTGAATCACTGTTGTGTTACAGAAAGTAGTAAAACGGACATTTACTCATATGAAAATGCCACGGATCATCAAACTGTCCATTCAAATGGAATGAAAACAGATGCGTTAAACTTGACAGCATTTCCACTTTTCAAATACTTCATCTATCTCACATTTTAAGAAGAAATGGATTCCCTCATTCTGGGACATTCATATCCACACCTGTTCCTTTGACTAATCCAACTGAGATGAAGATCTAATTCTAGCAAAACTATTTATATAAAAATGTTGTTTATTACTGTAAGTGCCTTGCTCAAGTACAGTACTTGAATAGCCATGTACAGTATGTATGTTGTATTGCTTAAAGGGATAAAAGCCATAGATGTTCACCTGTTCGCTCTCTGTCACAAATGTGTCGTCGATGGCAGCAACCATGGCGTAGGTGTCACATGAAGTGAAACCAGCTCCTGCCACCAGCTCCTTTTGATACCTCTCAGTCCGGATCATCTGCAATAACAAAAATACAACATTACAACTTTACTCAACTAACCTAATTTTGGTTTGACGTCTGTAAACAGGTAAGGTCATACTCTTAATTATGAGAAACATACACTTTTGATATCAACAAAAGCATGGCAGCAAGTACTTACTATTCCTATTCAGATCATCATTTCTTTCCGACTATTACAAATAACTTATTCGGTTAATTGGTTTATTCATGGCCAATAAACATTCTAAATAGGTCATCAGTGATTGGACGATTACACTGTTAAAAAATCTGAACTGACCCCAGAAAACCTGTTTGCTGCATCCATAATTTTTAGCATGGCAGGTAATGATTGAATACATTGGAAATACAGTTGTATAAGTACAAATGGCCTACTATCTCTCAACACAGTGTAGTGTATACTAAAGTGTTAGCATGGAACACTAAAGCCAGTGATCTACTGGGGACACCATGGATGATTTTGGTGTCTGTGTTGTCATTAATTAAGTTGACCAGTGGGACAATCTACCAAACACTGTGTATAACTGTACTGGGAGTATGGCCAATAGCCAAGTTACTTGCAATCTGGCATGACACCATACATGATGCCTTTGCATGTAGTTGCACTTTCAAAATGTAATCTGTTAAAGATTAGATACTGCCTGCTAAAAACTGTAATTAGAAACACGTCATACAGTAGATGTCAAAACAAATTTTGATTCCACTTTACAGACTGTATTTTGAATAGCATTATCTCAAATTACAACCATGATGAATTTATTATTTTATGTTGAATTATAGTAGAATTCTTCCATAATCTAACAATCAACATGTTTTTGACTGTGGAAACACTTCTCAGAGTAATCCAATAGGTAATCAAGGTTTCATCTATGATCAGAAGTCTGCTTTTTTGTTCAGATTACAGTTGTCACTATTTGTAATCAGACTCTTGTAATCCATTACCATTTATTAGGCTATTTTGTAAAATTGCTCTAGACATTGTTTTCCCTGTATTCCAGTGTACCTACTGTACCAAAATGACTGGCACACTCTTACCTTCATGGTGTGGCTGAAAATCCTCTCCATGAAACGAGCTTTCTCAGTGTTTTGGGCCAGCCAAGCGTCACAGAAAGACTGAGGTGGAAAATGAGAGTTTCATAAAAAAACGAACAATAATTCATAAATTCTGTGTGATCAAGTAAGTCAGGGAGTGATCATTTTAAGAGGTTTCTGGAATCAATTAAGAGCCACCATCTCATCTCTGATTGTAATGCAGTTGAAAGTTTGTGAAACAACTTTGTCAGAAAATTTAAAAGGCATCCACACCTCCATTAATGTTGTGTGGGTTGGATCAAGATTTATCAAATCATTGTTTTTGGGAGGTTTTCAATGATGGTGGCACTTAACTGGTTGTGATGTTGGTTGTAAAATAAACACACAACTGGAATGCATATATCTATCAACACTTTTAAAATGTACTTTAAAATGTATTTTTTCAATTTACTTTAAAGTACAAAATATGTATAGTCTGTTTTGTAATAGTCTATTTTGTAAGGTTTACACATTTCAATTGTATGACAAATTTCCAACAATTTGGATCAAGTAAATGAAGTATTATCATTTATGACATCAACTCAAATAGAGCTCAAATAAACTGAATTAATTAATTTAAGTGTAAGCTATTTGTGCTGATCATGCCAATGCATTTCAAATGTGTTTCATTTTAGTAGTGTACAAATGACAAATTTCCATTTAACTGAAATAAGTAAATTATACATTATCTGGTTACATAGATCCAATATATTTTTTTATCAATTAATGCCTACATTTATTTTTAATATTATTTTTGGCGCATTTAATTGCATATTAATTTATTTATTGAGTCATTTATTTATTTATTTATTTATTTATTTTTGATTTTGGCAGTTACGGTCCTCCATATAAAACTGTAGGTTTGGTGGCTAAGATGCATAAAGCTGATTTTTTATTATGACACAATTTAACTGAACCCTCCAGCAACAGTTATGTTAAACGTTCAATTTCATGAGTCTCATGACAACATCATTACAATTCTGTGGTAGCCATCATAGGAACCTCACCCATGGCAGGCTGTTCTTGCAGCTGAACTCCCAAGAAGCGATGTGGGTGGGACAGGAGTATCGGTTTAACACGATGTAGGCGGCCTCAGGATCCGCTACAAAGTTGAACTCTCCACACACTGTGGTGTTGCCCCTGGCTAGACTCATACACACAAGTAAGTATTTTCTCCCTATGTTTACTGAAAGTATGCAATATTGAGATTAAAATATACAGTTGATGTTGACACGCATGCACAAACGCACAGTCGGTGTTGCCTCCCATGATGTAGGCCCCCCTAAGTTTCTCAGGGAAGGAAGGGTCCAGTTTTACTGCCATAGCCAGGTTGGTGAGGGGGCCCGTGGCCACCAGACTCACCTAGAGAGAGAGACAGAGGGAGAGAGGGAGAAATATGACAAAGTGCCTTGTGGAGAAAAAAACAGGCTAAAATTAAAAAATGTTGCACTATCTCTTTAAAGGAACAATCAGTAATATTTTACTGGCTCATTTCACAAAATAACCTCAATGGTTGCTGAGATTTCAAGCGTTCTAAACAAGCAGTTCGGCCTGTACTCTCTGTTTTGGTGGAAATGATCCCCAGACATTTCAACTTACGCCCAAGCTCCGCCCCCTGAATTACCCTCCTTGAGTTTGGAACATCTTTCAGTTTCATTTGCATAAGCATGGAAGAACGTACAGCGACCAAACGTTCGGCTTTACAAGACACTTTTCCAACGAAGCCTAAAAAAGACCACTCAAATCAAGCAATATGCTCACAAACAACCTGTTGCTAGTAAGCAGCTAAAGGGTATTGGGTAAAGTTGGTTAGTGTTAGCTATAACGGAATTGTATCCAATTCCGGACACTGTATCCAATTCCGGCCACTCGGTCACTCGCGTAATTTCCGGTGTTTAGCGGTATTTTTATATGGAGTTCCCAACCGAAAGCTAGGTGATGTAAATTCATACACATTTCATAAGCTAGGTATCAAATTTCATAAATATCTATATACATTTGAGCATATAAAACAGAACTTAGTCACAAACAAGAAGCAGGAAGCCTTAAATCCCACTTTGGGCCACAGTTACTTCATGTAGATAATCCATATTGGCTGATAAATGGAAAAATAAGAGCTTTGAGTACATAGCCTGCACTTCTTACAAGTATCTGTAACATTGTGAAGGTACAGGAAGGGTTAATAAAGGGCTAATATCGAGTATATGAATACACCGACACGGACGAAAGTGTCCGGAATTGGATACGAATTTTGAATCTCAAAAATAGGTGAGCTTTATCCATTTGCGGGGACTGGAAGAAAATCAATTACAAGTTAAGGTAAAAGCGATATTAAACTTTAAAAAAGACAGATGGAGGTTTGTTAATTTATGAGAAACTTCAGCGAAGGACAGTACAGGATGAAATATATCGGTATATGGTTGTGATTTTTTGGTCATATGCTGTCCGGAATTGGATGCCCTGATGTTACAGCTTGAGCTGCTAGACCTCTGGGTTAGCCTATAGCATCGCTAGCTATTGATAATATCTTTTACTTGACTGGCTGTATATATTTCTGTAACTGTGGGATACATTGATGGGGTATGATTCCTCTTCACATTTCTGAACTGTAACGCCCTTGGCTAGGTGGTGGTGTAGCATGGCACATCTAGAAATCAAAAAGGCAAGAGGTTTCTGCTTCCTTCTGTAGTTTCATGTCAAACAGTTCTTTACCATCGAGCTAGTACAGCGTTTTGAATTACATATACTCAAGCTTGTGTGAAACCCAACAGGTGTGTGACAGAGAGACCGACATACGTATCTAGCCATTGTGGAAGTCCTGTTGTTTCTACTGCGTTTTTACTGCATGCTTGCTGCACTTTTGCTCCACTCATGAACTGGAACTGTTTGGGGAATTAAAATTTTGTTCTTTGTTCAGCTTATCTAGTTAAAGGATGGAGGACAGGTGCATCCTTCTGCCATGGCTACTTTACCCTCAAACTGAGCATGTTGCATGGTTTCAATGCCAGTTCCATGCACCAGAAAACAACCAATATCAACTTTTTTTTTTACTATTATTCCAATGCACTGTATGAGGGTGAATGCGCACATCAGCCAATGAGAATTGAAACATGGCAATTTCTTAGCTCGGACGCTCGATGGCTGTAGTGGAGCTTGAGGGTCTACCCACCTCCCCAGGGTTCTCCTTGACCATCCTGATCATGGCCTCCACAGCTCCTTCCTTCTGCATCAGCTCCAGGCCCGGAGCGTCTGGGTCCGGGGCGTCGCCGAGCCCGTCCTTCCCGTGGAAATCGCCCGCATGGATTTTCCGGCCCAGCAGGGGCTCCGAGCAGCCGCGGTACACCGGGATCTGGTGGTTTAGGATGGGGTTTAGCTTCATGTAGGATGTGATGGTGCCACAGCCACACACAGCAGGAGGTCCTCATTGAATCACATACAGTTTTCCCCACATACAAGCTCAAACTTACATCCAGTCTCTTGCAGACTTTCAGGATACGGAGGGCGTTCTTGCAGACATTGTCGAGGGGTGTGTTGCCATGGCAACAGGTGATCCCCAGGACTTCCACATTGGGGGCCGCAAGAGCCACCATGATGGCCTGGGCATCGTCCACCCCAGCGTCCACATCGATCACCAGCTTCCTCTTCATCTTATCTGGAAGAAATGGAAGAGGCAGGAGGAAGTCGATTAAGAAGATGACAAGACCGAATGATGCATGAAAATTTGTCTTTCGCATATCCCTCCAGCAGACATGCATGCAAGCTTGTGCATCATAATCGTCAGGAGTCATCAAATGGGCAACTCCAATCAGATTCCTCTTTGATTTAGGCCCACGACACCTTCTGGGGGCTCAACATACTGTACATTCTCTAGTCCTATAGTCACCCTCATCTATACATCATCTCAACACTGATCTGATCTACATGAAACTTAAACTGCATCAACACTTTGATTTACACTTAGCTCACAACATTGCATCCACTAATCCACCTCACTATCAGTTTCAACATCGGCTGATGTGACCACTGACTCTACTAACTTGAAATGGCCCCCTCATCAGTTCAGATAATGCATTATTTCACCAATTATTTATGTAAAAGGTAATACAGCACAAGCTGTAGATGGTGTACGACTACCCACTGGCTTTACCAGAACTATTCCATCATATGATACATGAAGACTCCCTTTAGACTCCCTTTAGTCCCAATGACTGTCCTATGTTTTCAGCTGGTTCTAAATCTGTTTTTCTGGCCTGACAGTAAGTCTTGAGCACACACTCCTAACTCTCTATACTGGTAGTGGATGTAGCTTACCTACATGAGGCTAGCTGGCCAGCACTGCAGCTAGAGACCAATGCACAGTAATTTACTTAACAGGTGAATATATATATATATACTGTATATGAAATACACTTTACTGCAGGCACACACACTCTGGAACAATGGGCAATGTCCAAACACACAGTGCAATCCAAATATTGAAATATCCAGAGCAATCACCTCAATTCTGATTGGCTGCTAGTCAACTGGCACTTAGTCAACTGAACAGGCATCCAACTTTTACAACTCTATGAGATAACATTTATGGTAAAATATTCACTTATGTTGGAGCTGGCCTTTCCAAGCCCCAACGAAACCATCAACGTAACATTAGACGCTCTGGAACAGCCGATTCTGAGCGCCAGTGTAATGGATAGAACAGTGGCGGGAAATAATGTTGCATGTTGCAAGTGAGTTAGTGGCGTACAATGCTACCACGGCTGTGGTAGCATTATATTAGTGGCTATATATTAGCGCATTAGCTTTTGGGAGTAGTATTCTACAATGGTAGACAGTGTTTTATCCCAAACAAACAGTTTTATCCCAAGCAGCCTACAGTGTCATGAGTTTTTACTGATCAATAAGCACACGCTTGTTTGTTGTCTGACGTCATTAAAAGTGTGACAGCAATAAAATCAACAGAGTGCAGTTGCGAATTTAGGCTACTAGTGCAGTCAAAGATGCTCTATACACACAAGATGACGCATTACAAGCTGCGACAATGGTATGAAATGGTATACATGTCCTGTCCCCTAAGTGGGCGTGGTCGCCTCTCCCCCCCACCCCCCCAGTTTATTTATATTTTCTTTTGCTAACATTAGATATTTAGACAGCTAACAGCCATATTTAGCATTACGAAAATTAGTTAGCTAGGGCGTTTGCAAACGTTAGCTTAAAATTTTAACACAGTTTGGCTAACGTTATCTTGCGAGATAACCAGATCTCAGATCCCAGGTCTCAAACAAAGTTAATTTTCTCCTGATTTGTCTGAAAAATGCCATTTTATTGTCGGAATGTTCGGAAGATAGAGAGTAGTCGCTAATGCAGTTTCCTTTATGTCTATGATTAGTATGGCTCATAGTAGCATATGTGGGCATTTTTATGTTGTGCACAGTGCAGTTATATCTTTAGTCTACTACTTGAAGGGCGGGTTTGTAAAACTGAGCATTATGTAACCTATGCAATAATCAAATATTGTTATCAGTCAGCAGAAGTCGGAGCTCTAAGGTCATATAGTCAGTCATTTAGTAATGTTCAGACTGTTGGTCTACAGTAAGCTGTATGGCTGCACTGAGCACCACCGTGCCTCCAATGCGCAATTGTCTTGATATGTTCTGGAACCTTTTCCCTCCACACCCACTCGCGGGAACACCGACCGCTTGGTGTTCCGGGACCTCATCATTTACAAATTAAGCACTGGGTAAAACAATATCGCCAACAAACCGGCCAGCTAACAGTTTGTTCACCACTGACTCTTCTCAGGCTACAACTCAGTGTGTTTTGGAGACTATGGCTAAAGACAAGACAGTTTACATCTCAATTTCAAAACAAATCTACCTTATCAGACTGTTCACTTTTACTGAATTATGTACTTATAACATCCTGTATGGAATCACTAGATGTGATATAGAGCCACAAATAGTTACATATTCAAATAGCAGTACAGAAAAAAATGTGGTTCTAACTTGTTGATGTAGCATTTAATCCATTCTTTAGACAATTTAACTACTAAGAAGTCATATTAAATATTGCTGACACATGAATACCTAAATAAACATGGTGAGATATTTAATAAGTTTTGAGTTTTTTTACCTGTAAAACTTATGAAAGGTGACTTGATTTCCAAAGTGCTGTAGAATGTAAGAGGAGAACCTCTGCTCTCTGCTGTAAGGCAGCTTTTAAATGCAAAAAGAAGTTATGCAAGAGGTAACATGAGCATGTCTCCGCCCAAGCAGTTTAACAACATAGTTTTACCCCTTTATTTGCATTATTACAAACACTGTGGACGTCGTGGACACTGCGAGTCCCAGGCTATTGGGAAGAAATTATCTTCTGGCAGAATTTCGAACCGTGCCTGTGCTGAAATTCCCCCGTTCTTGATTTATTACCAGCTGTGTTACAGATGTTACTCATGTTTCTCCCTTGGGTTTTCAATCTGACACTGAGTCAGCTCTTACAATTCAAAAAATAGACTTGAATAGAAAATTATTCATTACCGTTCAGCTAACGGAAAAAAAATACACAAAGTTTACGAGATACAAGGTGAATTATGGTAAAGTTGCGTACCAGTGCTGAGCCGCTTGCTGTTTGTTCTCCTGGTAGTGTACACAGTAGGTCAGGGAGAAAACAAATGGGTGTTGTATGCAGCCTGTTTAACCAGAAGAACCTGATATGGACAATGGTTCTCAACGTAGGGTCCAGGGACCACCAGGGGTCCTTGAGGGGGTTCCAGGGGGTCCCCAGCAAATTGATAAATTGTTAAACTTCACCATTATTTCATTTACAAGAAGTTAACAGTTAGAGAATGTAGAAAAATGACTATTTTGATCATAGTTTCACTGTTATCTCTCTACCTACAATACAGATAGTCATGGAATTCGACAAAATCATATCTAACAATAAAAATATTTTCAGATTTAGGTCTGAGAGACAAAATCTCATCAAATGGGGGTCCGTGGCCCTAAAGTGTAACAAATTAGGGGTCCTTGATATGAAAAAGGTTGAGAATCACTGATTTAGGAGTCCAGTCCAGTCTGCACAGGTTGAGGGTTTGACCTATTCTAAAAGTATATGCACTATGGTACTGTAAAGCTTCCAACAAAGGACATGTTAATAAATCCTCAGGGCAAGAGAATTGTATCATTGCAACTTTACAAATCCAAACACTCAACTTTCCAAACACTCAATGTTCCTATCTAACTTTTTCACTGACTTCCGTAGTAAAATGGAAATTCTAGAAACAACTAAAACCGCATCGGAGATTTTATGACAGAATACAGGATTAAAAGACATCTTAAAAATGACTGTTTTTTTCATCCATGTATTTAGCATTAATCCTGCAGACAATTCTTCCCTGAACAGTTGAATGAAATATCTGTATATTATATTACAAAACTCTAGTGTCTCTAAACCAATTAGCCACCAAACCATTCCCTCTAACTTTTGATGGCTGACTTTCATTTTATCTTGTGGATGGAGTCAAACTTCAATATTTACTGCAAGTAGTCAGTAAAACTGCTTATAATAGTTACATGTGTATAAATACAGTATGTTGGCATCACGATAGCATAGAAGAAAGTTCA
The DNA here is from genome assembly GCF_046629955.1 of Centroberyx affinis. Classification (NCBI taxonomy): domain Eukaryota; kingdom Metazoa; phylum Chordata; class Actinopteri; order Beryciformes; family Berycidae; genus Centroberyx; species Centroberyx affinis. Next base: position 681 of record NW_027283078.1, on the reverse strand, counting down.
AAGAACGGGACAAATCTCTTTCAGGGGAAGAGACTGGAACGCTTGCTGCTCCATGAATTCATAAAGATTCATATCCAGCATCTCGAACTGTCCATTGTGGATGAACGAGTCGTACCATCTCACAAAATTACACCTGTCTGGGTCCAAAGCCTTCAGAGGGTGGCCTCCTGGGTTATATATGAGATATTAGGGAGGGATCTGATGTAAATGCAGTTTTTTTTTAAGCATCTTATAACTGAAATTTTGATAAATAAACACAATTTCTGCTTCACCTCTTCCTCTGCCTGAGACATTAGTTCCAGGTCTTGCCTGAATACTAAAACTAGAAGTGAAACATTTGCTTAACACTTTTTTGGTCACTGCATAATCCAATTTGTGTTATTTCATAGTTTTGATGTCCTACAATTTGAAAAATGGTAAAAATAAAGAAAAATGTGTGTGTCCAAACTTCGGACTGGTAGTGTATTTGTGCTGGAATAGAAATAAATGAACAAAATAAGCTTACCACATTAGCTTACCATGCAAGTCACTTGGTGTCACCTGATATCAGTGATGTATAATACACAGCAGGCAGGGGTGGGGTGTTGTGGTGTTGTTGGGTTGGGGGTGATGGGTTGGTTGTGGGGTGGGTTGGGTTGGATGTGTGGGGTGGGTTTGTAGAGGTAGGGATGAGGGGAAAAA
>NW_027283077.1:0-26840 GCF_046629955.1 Centroberyx affinis | reverse complement strand
CCTAGGCCACGGTCCAGCCGGCGCTTAGCTCTTCCTTCCCTGCAGCAACCTGCCATTACTTTCCCTAGTCCTCACTCTTATCCCTCGAATCATAGGATGACCTTCCCAGCCCAATCAGGACAGCAGATTCACTCCCCACCTTCCATTATAACCTGAAAACTCATCTTTTCAACCTTCTTCTTCTCCCCACTTGCAATGAAATTGCTTATGTCTCAACAAATAAACTTCTCTACCTTTTCTGCCAGGTTCTTATCTCTTTCCCTAGTACTTCTCTGGCATACGTGATCATTCTAAAGACACAGGGATATTTGTTATATTGATTGCTAGAGGGCTGCAGCATTGAAAGTTGCACTCTGGTATTCTATTTCTATTCCATGGGGATCATTCAAGTTTTGATCTCATCTTAACTATGGCAGTCTAGCAATTTGTGCTCAATGCCTAAAATGTACGTGTCTGTGTGTACCTCTCTGTGTATTTTGGTGTGTGTGTGTATAATGAGGCTGCTATATACACTTTGCTGACACTGTCACAGTTTATGCTAATAAACCTCTGTGTTTAAGTTTTGGCTTAGCTCACTATCATTATGTTGGCTTTCCTTTTAGCAAGCTCCTCCTCAAATTCCCTCCCTCCTTCTCTCTGTCTCTTTTCCCCAACAATCTGTTAATCCTGAATCATAGCAGAACTGTTAGGGCTGGCTGATGACCTGCAGCCAAACCACCAGCTTTGCAATAAGCACTTTTTCACAGCAGCACCAATTGGAGCTTTGTCAATGACCAAACATGGGACAAACAAGACTAGGTCAAAATCTAGTATATGGCTGGACCGTGTATGGATGTGCCGCGTGCCACGGCCGACCAATGGTGTAACTAACTCCGCTGTAGACTGCTAATACAGAATAATAGTCCATACATCCATACTGATCTCCGTTCCAGCATGTCCCGTCTCCTCTCTCCGCCACTGTCGTCTCCACCGCGCCCACGGCCCGCATCGAGCCTCCCGATCCAAGTGCCAGGCACTCTAGTACCCATTGGTGCTGAAAACGCTGTTCGGCGGACACCTGATGACGTATCGTCGTCGGGACCCCCGCCGAAATCTCGGCTGGATCACCGGGAACAAGTCGGCGCCCAGCTAGCGGCACTGGCCGGAACTGTGGCCCCGGGAAACTTCGGGAAGGTCGGCAATAAGCCCTCGGCGTGATGAAACCTCCATGCTTGTTTGTGTCTTTCTCTCCGCCAACAGAACAGAGGGCTTCAGGTGGACTGAACTTGCACATATGCATCGAAATAAACGGTGATATGATATAATTGTATAGATTCTACTTTAGCTTCAGCTTACATGCATGATATTGGTCAGCCTGCTTACTGTGTGGGAGAAACGGGCTCCTGATCTCAGCGGAGAAACTAGACGGCGGAGAAAACAAAACTTAAATTTCTGGCTCTGTGATGTGCCACGTGCCACGGCCGACCAATGGTGTAACTTGATCAGTCAGTCAGTCAGTCAGTCAGTCAGTCAGTCAGTCAGTCAGTCAGTCAGTCAGTCAGTCAGTCAGTCAGTCAGTCAGTCAGTCAGTCAGTCAGTCAGTCAGTCAGTCAGTCAGTCAGTCAGTCAGTCAGTCAGTCAGTCAGTCAGTCAGTCAGTCAGAGACATTTGCGTTTGTAGGGCTGGCCCCGCTGTTGCGGTCCAGCCAAAAAGGACACATTGGGGGAGGTAGGTAGTTGTTTTTTGTTTTTGTTTTTCATAGATTATTGTTGTTTGCATGGGAAGGTTTAAAATGGTATATTACATAAAATGACTCAAAACTATTTTGTCCTGACTTTCTGATTTCATGGAGTTAAGAGAATTGAAGAGACTGAAAAATCATTAGGGAATTTGAGATATCACCTCCGTTAGCAACAAGAAGTCAAATCAGAAGGAAATCGGTTGACATAGGCTAGATAATGAGCAAGTCCTGGCTAACTTTACTTGGTCCTGCAAGGATATCCAGGCTAATGAGACTGGTCATTTACATTGCGTGACTGTTGCATAACTAACATAAAGCGCCCTCCCCTGACCCTTGACCCAGGGTACAGATAGTTTTTTTTTTCACTAAAATTTTCATCAGTAGCATTTCTCTCTTGAATAACACTAACGGTAACATGAGAATTGATCCAGCCTTACTTCCAGCCTTATTTTCCATTTTGTGACCTTAATATTTCAGGATCATATTTTTTGCCCTCTGCCTCATCTTCACAATTTTGGGTAGCCTACATTTAATGAACTTAACCAGACGTGAAGGCCAGAATTAGCTCGCTGAAGTGCTAATGAGGTTAACGCCAGCCCATTAATGTTGGGCTAATTTTACATAACTTAAACACTAGCCCTGACCCTCCTTGACCTCTGATAAAGCCCAGGCGGTCATGAGGCTCCAGATCCTGAGTAGATTGACATGAAGACCTGTGAAAACACTCCATTAGTCTCTCCGTTCACCGATCTTTGACAGACAGCCTGGGCCAAGAATGAAAACAGAGAGTGCATGGTTAACCACGCTAACCCACTGGCCAAACCACACATTTATACTGGCAGTCAGTGGAGCAAGCCCCCTATGGGAATAATATAGCATGCTAGCTTTGTATTACGTAGCCTAAGAGACTGACTGGGCTTTGGAAAAGTAATGGCATGCCACAGCAAATTATGAAGATGGATTCCATTCCAAGAGTCCATTGGACACAGGAGTGGAGCCTTTCTGAAAGCACTTGGTTGTTGTTCCTCTGTGTAGCGTGAGAGGCCAGCGTCATTAGGCTCTAAGCCTGTCCTTGGCAAAAAAATAAGTGGTTGAATAACTTTTTGAAGACATTAAAAACACGAGGAGTGCTTCATTCATCTTATCACGCAAGAGATGTGTCTGCATTTTTTATATCTGGCAAGATAGATATGTCAGGTGCGCCTTAAGAAGTTCAAATATTGGATAACAATCAGATAGAGGCCATTTCTGCTTTGGTGGGGAGATGGAGTGTAGTTCTTGTGACATGAGGTAGCAAGCCAACACAGAGCTAGATGTAGTATCCGTCAGTCCTTGGCCTCTCCTCTCTTCTCTTCTCCTCTCCCCTCCACCCTCCCATCTGACTCGATGTTGAACCTAGCGGCTTTCTGTTGCCAGATGTAATGCTGTGTAATCCACCAAGCCCTGGCAAATGAAAACCTGAGTTAACGGCCTGGAACCCAGCTCTGGACAGGCTACTCGCTCTCTTCCAAAGCTATAGCACTCCCTGTGTACGTTCCTTTCCTTTTATTTTATGTTTTTATGTGCATCTCCTATTCTTTCTTTGTGGTGATCCCTTTTTCTTTGTCTTGCTCTGCTGCCTAACCCCATCTTGTTTCTCTGTCTGCCTGTCTCCTCCTCTTTCAAATCGGTTCTGCTTTCACTCCCTTTCCCCTCAGTTCCTCCATGCATTGCTTAAAGCACATCTTTTATGCATTGCCATTTTCCTACCTACTTGCATTTTCTCTTGCAAGCCTCTTTTCATTTACCTGGTCAGAACATTAGAAGGAATTATCAGCATGCATTGTAAGCATATTATTGGCACTGAGAGTATTTCAATAGGCAAAACTACCATTTTATTGTAAACATTTTTAGTAACAGAAATGTTTCATTTTGAGGGCAAATTATGAAAATTTGTTGTTAATATCTACATCTTTACTTGTACATCTTGTTGTTGGTTGCCAGTGATCTCAGTTTTAGGAACGTACCAGGAGATTTCCACTTGGCTGTGAGAGTGGAAGTAGTGAAGCTGTCAGTTTAGTGACTATTTACTCTAAAACAAACTGGTTTCTACAGACACTCATATACACACACACACACACACACACACACACACACCTGGAAAGGCAGACAGGAGTGGGTTAGAACCAGATGTTGCGTTGCTAGGCCTTTTACTAGACTCTGAGAATGCAGACTGGGATGAATGAGGGTTTATAGAACTACAGTTTGCTACCTGAATATTGTTTAGCTCGAGGCGTTCTAATGGACCAAAATGAAACATTGTGCAACACAAATTCCACTTTGAGCACATCATAATGTGTTTCTTTATCTATTCAAAATGGATATCAGTGAGCTCATTTTCAAAACGCGATATATCCATTTTGAATGAAAAAAAGTTATTACCTTTAGGTTCATCATTCAGTATCTTTAAAATATAGAGAATCTAGTCAAAGTGTTATCATTTTGTCAACCCAGGATATTACCTACTATCCTTTAAAATGTACCATATTTAAATAAAAAATAAATAAAAATCTATACTCAATTATTTTAAATGAGTAAGTATCACTTGTTTCAATTGTGGAGATCCCATTTTGGAACAAAACTCTTCAAAGATAGCTTTGATAGTGTAAAAAATGTCACAGTGGGACAATTAAAAAAATATTTGCCTTTTTAGACTTGCACATTAAGTATCAACTATGCCACATCTTCCCTGCCTCCTTGCGTCCTCCAAAATCCTCCCTTTATCTGCAGAAGAAAGCCTTAACGAGAAAACTAAAGGACATAAAAGCACCCTCTGCCCCAATTGTGTGTCTTTGAAATCCCAAGCAGACAAATTACATCAGTGTCAGGCAGTGAATGGGGACTAACATGGAGTTTATGCTAAGCAGAGTGGGGTTGTGAAAATCCAATTTACTGGTCCCTGAACCCTTAAACAAGGAGCTGCAGAGGTTGGAAGGCTTTGGAGCGTTGCACATGACAGCTTTTTTGATTGCCCAGCCAGCGCTTAGTGGCAAGGGTGTCATAGTTCCCTAATTCCCTTGGTAGACCCCCCCAGAGCTAATGTTTGACTGGGGGAAGGGTTGGAGAGACAAGGCACTGAACTAGCACACCTAATCACTACCTTAAAATTGGTCCCCCTTGATATAACGTGGATGTGTGTGTGTGTGTGTGTGTGTGTGTGTTTGTGTGTGTGTTGAGGGGGAAGGGTTAACCTGAAAATCTCATCAGTTTTTCTGATGGACCCACGTTTTTTAACACACACACACACACACACACACACACACACACACACACATAGACAGTTATGTAAATAAGGTGTAATTATCATACTGATGAAGGCTCTTCATCAACCCATGCTGTTTTCATATCTTATAATGACAAGCTCAGTGCACTGTTAAAGCCCACGCATCCCACTGCATTCCCCTTTTATTACATGTACTACACACACACACACACACACACACCTTTTTGTGTGTTTTGTCCCATGTTGCAGACAAAGATTATGTTGTGCGTGTGCGTGTGTGCGTGTACATGTTGTGGAGCTGGCTTGCCTCAGGTGACACTGTAGCTGGGCCTCTAATTTCTTTTTTACAGGCTGCTGTTTCTCTTGGCTCTGCTTTAGATGCTGTACCTGTCCAAACTGCTTTTTTTGTAGCAAATAGACTGACAAGCTACTTAGTTGTAGCAGACAACTTGGTAACAAGGATGCAGAACGCAATGGTGTTAAATGCTAGGCCTACACCTTCCTGTAGGAGTTAACTGTCAAGGCAGCTGCCTGAAGTGCCTTTTCAAAATGCTAAAATCCCTGAGATGAAGCTCATGTGCATGACGCCCTGTCAAAGTCCAGAACAGTACACATCTCTAGAGAGATGGGATGGAGCTAACTTAATAGGCAGGTCATTTTTTCATAGTATTGTAGTATTGTAGTATACCTTTAGGTACTGCACTGTGTTCAGATCTATACAAACAACCAGTTGCAGCATTTTCTAAAAAGTAATTTATAATTTTGCAGTAATGATTTGTTTTTAATGTGTTTTTAATGTCACGCCTGGTTGCCTCTATTAGCTCATATGCCCTGTTTTTTTTATTACAAACTCTCCCTCGCCTGTAGAGCTAAAATATACATGTAGCAGACAGATATAGCGCAGTTACATCAGATGCCTCTTACCTGAGGCTGTTAACTGTTCCGATAAGCCAGTTGACATGAACTGTCAGGCATTTTTAGCAAACTGGAGGCTGCAGTAGAGTGCAGCACAGACAGGCAGGCACCCTGGTGTCTCTGGCATCAGGTCACTCTCCCACTGTCTGCTCCTCTCACACTGCTGAGTCACTGTGCCCTGTGCTGGGAGAGGAATGCTGCAGACACACACACTTACACACACTCTCAAGGTATACGTATGTACACAGACGCACACAATCTCAGTCTTCAAATGTACATGCACACATGCGCACATACACACATGCATACACACACATGTACACATGGTCTCACTCATTAACTCATCCTCTGTCTTTCTGCTGTTGGGCTCAAAGCCAGCCATTTAATGAGCTTTATCGCTGTGGCAGAGCCGCAATATGAAAAGCCATTTAACTCCTCTCCCCATTCTCCTCCTGCAGAGGCTGATCTATATGCTAATGGCTGGTGTGTGTGTCTGTGTGTATGTGTGTTAGTGTTCGGCTGTCTGAGTGTGTGAGTGTTCATCCCATCATTCATTCATGAGCAACTGTATGATTTCAGGAGCCTATTGTATAATTAAGAAAAAAATCAACAAAACCCGATGGGCGTTTGATTTATTTTGTCTTGCACATGATGTGTCCACTTTTGACTAATTCTTAACGTCTAGAAATCAAGCACAACTCGTATAGTCTAGTTCAACTATTTATTATTTTATTTATTGTTGTTATTGTTATGGACAGCCCTCTTCCATCTATTCATCAAATTATTTATTAGACAAGCATTCAGTTCATGCCAATCACTGCAACAAGAAATGGTTTCATTATATCAAGAATGATTGTAATCCTTATTTTCTCTGTCTCTGAATTAATTTCTATTCTTATCATCTGACTCCAAGTGAGTTTTTTTTAAGTAAACAAGGCTGATGTGTGAAGGCTGACATGACCAACAACCCACCTTTTTTCAGGACAAAGGCTCATAGTCATCTAAACCAAATACCAACAGTACACGGTGCCTTTTTATCATGGCGTTCTTGTCAGAACGGTGTGTTTGTGCCAAAGGGGAATAAAGGGAAAAACCCAAGCTCTGTGTGTCTTTACCCCATCCTGGCACAGATGACTTGCTGAGTGCAGACAGAACAGCGAGAGGAGGGCGATGAGGATGAGGAGGGAGGTGTGACATTTTATAGCGTGACATTTGCTGAATGCATCCCACTGTTCACAAAGAAAACCCCCCTTAACATTTTCACTCCTCATTTCTTTCTCTCCTCCTCACTGGAGCTAGCTAATTTGCCAACACACAGACTACATCCAAATCTTGCCCTTTTTTTTTTAATGAAGAGATCCACAGCAACCGCGGTGTTAGTCAGACTGTGTTCAGTGGTTTATGTCTCTCCCGTCCCCTGGTGGGACTCTGCTGGTCAGTGAAGGTCACTCACTGGGGAGGCAGCAGAGGAGAGAGACTGGAGATGACCTGCTGAGACCGACCTCAGTATTACCACACACCTCATCTATCTTTCTCATCTCTTTCTTTCTTTCTTTTGCTCTTTTTTCTTTCACTTTTTCTTTTTTTTTTTACTCTTTTGCTCTAGCCGCCGACCTGATTTTCTGGGCCGCCGATGAGAAATTTTGAAGAATTGAGCTCTTTCTGTCTTTGTCTGTCTTTGTTTCTGTCTCTCTTTCTGTCTGTTCTGGTTTTGCTCTTTCAGTCTCTCTTTTGGTCTCTTTCTCTGTCTCTCTCTCTTTCTCTCTCTCTGTCAATTCCCCTCACTCTGCCTGTGGCTGACACACCTCTCTTTCTTCCTCTTTTTGCCCTCTCTCCCTCCCTAATCACACTGTGTCTTGGGTGGGCAGACTTATGCTTATGGTCTCCCAGCACTGACTACCAGACTACCAGTCTCTTATCTCTGTCTGCCTTGCCTTGCTCTGGGCTTATTGTGGGGCGTAGTGCCAAACTAACATTATCAACTCAACTAGTGGTTATAGCTGTGGTTGGTGGATTCTAAAATCCACTCAATTGTGTTAGTCTGCTTTAAGCGGCTGTTGGAATAAACAGTTACCTCACAGAAAACGTGGCTGATATTAATGGGAGCCTTTCATAATGTTTGGAGTAGTTATTCTATGTTACTGTCCCTTTTCCATGGCTCTGATGCTCGTTTTCCACCCTAATAATGATGGTCTGTATAGGGGTATTCTCTTTTTACTTGCCCCTCTCCGCAGGGAGGTCAGAGATTTCAGCAGGGTGGCTGCTTGCTGACATGGGGCTTGACCCAGGGTCTTATGGTTGAAGGGGGATCTCCTCACCTGATATGCCACCCTGCTGCATAGTTAGTAGAGAGATCTCCCCTCTCACAGCTGCAGCAGACAGATTAGAGGGAGAATATTAGCCATGTAGCTAGTAAATGGTGCATGTAAGCACACTCATGAGAAATACAGGAAGGACATACACAACAGGATTTTGACCAGAAATTACCAAAATTTTACCCAAATTTTGAAATCACGGTTTTTCCAGAAGATTTCTCTAAGATACCCCATCTTGAAAATGAGCCTCGGATGGCAACTTCTGAGGCTCCCTAGAAATCTTCAGGCCTATTTTTTGGATGTTTTGTAAATTTTCCTTTTATCCTCATTGCAGAATAACATACAAACACACCAAACCCTAACCCTAACCCTAACCCTTTTAATTTGGTAAGTCCCAAATCAACCAGTGCTAAAACCTAGCTTTGCATTTAATTAGGCCCTTAGTTGTTTCACCACTCACAGAACTGTATGACCGCCACATTCCCTGACTTCTACCTCCTCTCTCCTCTTTCATCTCTCATCTCTCTCACTCTCCTCTGTCTCTCCCTCCTCTAGCCCTGCAATAATGAGGAAAAATGTTATTGAATATTCAGCAGACTAGAGCCAACCAGGGAACACACACATACACACACACACACACACACACACACACACACACACACACACACACACACACACACACACACACACACACACACACACACACACACACACACACACACACACACACAGGCTCATAGAGTAAAGACCCCCTTCTGTGTTGTTTCTCAGTGCAATAATACTGGTAAAAGCATTTTCCAAGCCTGGGGCTTGGGGTGTCTCAGGCCTAGATGTATTAGATTGATAACACTATTTATGTTAAACTATCTAATGAGATGGTTTCAAGATACTTCAGCATATGTGCTGGATTAGGGGGTTGTGCAAACACAGGCACACAGATTCACAAAGACACAGATGACACACCCATTTGGATTTGAGGGCGGGTGGGGTAAGCGTAAATAGTTTTGAGAGCAGAGTGGATTATTTTGTGTAAATTATTATGTGTGTAGATTACGAGGTTGGAACATTAGGGTGTGGGGAGCTAAACCAGGATGAATGCCGTCTTAATCCATGCAGCAGTAATCAGATCTGGGAACATGCTGGGATGCTCCAGCCCCCCTCGTTCTCTTTCATCAGCATTTCAGTTGGGAGTGGAACCACCAGAGACCTCCCTATGTTATGCTAGTCACACTAGCATAACATAGTAACACAGTAACTAACACACTATACATTAATACAAAATCAGTGTTTCCCACAGACTGTCAGTTTACTCTGGTGGTGTCATGGAGGGTGCAGGGTATTGATGACTTGTTATTGAAGTTTCATATAGCAAGCCCAGTAACATATTTTTTTCGTGCACTAAAGTCTCTCAATCTAATGTAAACTAATGGCATTGCAGCAGTAGCTGACTATTATACTTCTGATTATCAAGGCTATATTTCAAACTGTCTCTCCATTCAGTTTGTGTCGACACAGACACAAAGCGACTCAAAGGTGCACAGGTGTGCTGCGTCCAAGGTGCGATGAATTATGGTGATTGTAGTTCACAAACACACTTTTGCCCCTTAGCATTAGCATTACCTAAATCTTGACTGTTTGAAAACTACATTGGCTAGAATCACCAGCTTCATGCATCATGGCACCGCCCAATATTAACACTGTATGGGAAAGACTGAATATAGCCTACCTTTGGGAGTGTTGCTTGTTTTCTCAAATATTGATTGTACTCTCCAAGTTCCTTGGTATAAGATATGTGATATCTTTATAGGATCGATTTTCATTTTATAGGAGCTTGGAACTGTTACTCGTGTTTCCTGCACATCATGTAAGAGTTCCTGACCTGTGTAGTTCACAGACTGCTGATACACTGCTGGGCTGGACTGTACAGTGTGTCTAATGAATAGGGCTTCTATTTTCCCTCTCTGTCTCTGTTGCTCTCTGTCTGACGCTCTCTGTGTCTGTCACTGAAATGAAGAGACCTACATCAGTGCTGGTTCCAGATCAAAATCACTAAGGAATCGTCTGAAATCAGGAACTTTCACTACTGTAGAATTGTAATACACCTGAGCGGGATGGAAAAACTGAGGTGGCTCAATATCAAAAATCAGGGTGCACTATCCCATAACAGTCCTCCAAACAAAACAAGGTCCTGTGTGTGCTAAGGTTCATTTATATGTGTATTTGAAGGAATTGTAAGGAACATTTAACCTACTTAAAATGTCATTAAGAAAAACTGGTTGCTTATATTGGAGTAAACATGCTTATAGTCAGTGATGCCAGGAGCATTTTGAAGCCAAGTTGTCTTCAAATGTACTTAAATTTGACCTATGGTCATTTTGTGGAAACACAAAAATCACAATAACATTCCTTTAGACTCGTAATTCTTTTTCATCCAGGATCCAAATTAGATTTTTACTCAGCTTAGTCTTTGACTCTGGCATTCACACACATTAAAACATATTGCTACTCTTGTTATGTGGGGACCATTTTGAACCTGACCAATGTTTTTAAGAAATCAAGGCTGAGATGGATCCTTTTGGGAGTGCTTGCTTTGCGTGTGGACAAACAGTTTTCCACAAACCACAGGCCCACAAACACATAGTCCCATAGCAGGGGATAGCCAGCATTTGTCCTGGCCCAGTTCACAATCCTCCCTACATTCCCTCTGTCTCCCTCCATCCCTCACATCCATCTGTCAGACTACTTTTCTCTTTCTTTTTTTTCTCTCTCCCTCCCTTCCATTTCTCTCTCTCTCTCTCTCTCTCTCTCTCTCTCTCTCTCTCTCACAGGCAGTGAGCACCTTGTTCCAGCTCCAACACAGCTGGAACACATCAGCACTTATAACAACTCTGATTAACAGCCACATATGCACACAAACACACACACACACACACACACACATACACACACATACACACACAGCTCTGACACAGCACTCTAGCCTATACCCCTACTGACAGACAGGAAACATGTATGATGCAATGTAATCCTGCACAGACATACATGTGATCAGTCTCATGATGTAACTAGGGCTCGATTCACTCAGCCTGCAGCAACCCAAGGCAAACAAAGTAACAAAAGGCCGACTGAAGCCTGTTGACCTTGAACAGTGCATGCTCGATCCCCAAGTCAACTGGCTTACACTCTGACTTGTCACACTGTCTGCTGTGTGTGTGTTTGTGTGTGCGCTGTCATGTACTCATCTTTCTGCGAGCACCTGCAAAGAACTTCTCTCTCTCTCTCCCTCCCTCTCCCTCTCACTCACTCACTCACTCACTCACTCACTTACTCACTCAATCACTCGCTCGCTCTCACACACACGCACACACACACCTCCCTCGCAGTTCTTCCCTGACAGAGTGTCCAGAATGTCTCTTGGTGCAGAGCTGTCAAGTTTGTAATGGCTTCCCTTCGGCTCTTCTCACCTGCTCTGCTGCTATGGGTGATGACTCGAAATGAGTGTGTTTCCATGACAACAATAGCATCATGTTTTAATGAGTCTTGGTCAGTTAAGAGCATAGGAAATGCCCTGTGCTACAGGCAAACAACAGGGTTCTCCTCAGTAGCCCTATCCATATACATTGATGGGCCTTTTGCCAGATCATCAGTGTGAATAAGAATGTGTTAGTTTTAATTAGAATCAAGTTCATTCAACCAATCAAATTGACTAGGCAGGAGTTGGCTTGGTGGTAGGCGTAGACAACTCTCACATGTATCCAGATATTTAATATAAATAATAAATAATTCCAACCTGTCTGGTTTGAAGTTTCCCTCAGCCTCAGACAGACCTGTCCAGCCCAAATGAGATGGAGCTAAGGCAGGAAAGAGGGTTGACGTGTTGGGGGGTTGAAAGAAGGATGGAGCTGAGAGGATGGGGGAGTTTGATGAAATGGAAACTGAAACGGATCTGGTAGAGTGAGTCAGGAAAGGAGGAGAAATGGGGTTGGACAGGGGAATGGAGGGAAGGAGGAAGAGAGAGACCAGGAGAGCAGGGTTGATTTTTGCAACAGGCACACACTGAACTAGGAGTGCGCCACCTGCGTGTCACAATAAATAAATAAAGGTTAAATAAAATGAATAATGGATGGGGTGGGGTTTGAAAGAGGGATGGCGGAGGAAGGGTGGAGCAGGGACAACAGGGTGCACTGGGGGTGGGGTTGGGGGGGTTGCAGAGTGGTATGAAGACAAACGGGGAGGGACCTAGTGAAGGAAGGCGGAAGGAGACAATGATTTAGGTGCTGGTTGTGCTTTGTGCACTGTCTGCCTATCATAATACATAAATAAGGTTAAGGAAAATGTAGTAGCATCCGCCACAGGATGGGTGAATGACGGGGTTAAAGTATTAGGGAGGATTGGGTTGGATAGAGGGGAAATTGCGGTGAGAGGTAGTGGGGTTTAGAGAAAGGGAGGCAGCAATTTTTTGTATCAACACAGTCGATATCCATAAATGCGATTTAAATTGTATTCAGTCCATGTCTGTACCAACAGCATTTTTGGCAGGAACGGAGATACATTTTGAGTTTGAGTTCTAACTTTCAGTACTCAGGCAATTACTGCTCTTTGGCTTTGTAGGGCGGAGCGGTGAAGCAATAGGTACAGGCTGTACTGTGAATGTACTGTCTGCACGTCGGCATGCTGACAGGGAATATCAACCAGCTCAGTAGCTGGAGGCTAGCCCATACAGCAGCAGAACCAAGCCTATAGCATCAGCAGGCCCAGACAACAACATGGCTAATTGTAGAGATTATTATGGAGGCATTTCTGCTTCACTACATAGTATACAGTAGAGATACATGGAAGATTATTCAGTGAAAGATAGACACATGGTATGTTGCACAGGTTCAAACCCACCATGCTGCAAGTATAAAACATGTGCCTTCGTCTGCTGATGCACTAGGACGACTCAGACAACAAGCACCTCTTTAGTTAATGAATGTGTACTTTAATGATTCCCAGAGGGGGAATTGTTGTCACCAGGGAGAAAATTACATTTCAGATATTTACAGCATTAGATAATGTTTGCATGCTTTGCACAGAGCCCACATACAATTGCCCCTGAGGGACAAATGAAGCTCTGTTGCATTGAATAGTTTTAGATTGATTTCATTTTAAATGAGTGGAATTAAAAACAATAGAGAGCCGTTCATGATAACATTAAAAGGAAATTGGTCTGCATAATATAAAAAGCCATAATTGTAACATTAGTACCTGCTGTGGCTAGGCGCAGGGATGTCATTAAATCATCAGGTTTTCAAAACTTTCAAAATAATTAATTATATGTATCAAGAGTTTTGACACTATTGAATTATGGAACAGTGTTTATTTTCCCTTGCTGTACCATGATGTAGCTATATACGTGTGCTGTTTACCAACATTAGCGAATAATCCAGTCATTCAAATGCAATTAGCTCTACCAGCTACACACTAACACACACAATAATTAATAATGTTATTCTATTGGAAGCCAAGCACACCGTGAAATGAACATCAGCCAGCAGCCACATGCTGCTTATTTTTAGCTGTGGCTGGTACGTTTGTCTAGTCTATTACCCATCGTGGCACTAACCATCATTTGGTGGTTGCTTCCAAATCAGGCCAGGCTTTTGAAAAGATTTTGAAATTTTGAAATCAGCCATCCACTGTGGTCTCTGGGTAAAAAAAAAAAAAAAAGTCCTGTCTTGATGCCAAGGCAATACTCTGGTACATGTTTAGTGGTCAGCTTATTCAGTCAACACACCACACAGACTGGGCCAAATAGTGTTTTTCAGTAAAACAACTGGACATGCTGCTCTTCCCACAGTAAACCAGCTAACAATGCAGTCAGCTCAAACAATGGAATACTGTCAACAACGCAGCCACTGTGTAATCCTACTACATGGCGAGCTTTGCCGCGTAATGCCCAACCATCTATCTCCCTGTCCTGTGTCTTTTCATTAGCTGCATCTGGACATCATAATATACAGGCGAGCCAACCGAGGGCAATATCGTAGTGCTTCTTCAGCGGTCGGCTCATTCAATCAGCAGGCAACACAGCCTGGAGCCAAGAGAGTTTTTAAATCACATTTTGGATCGTCAGTGCTTCGTTGCTGCCAGAAACACAATACACAAGAAGATCGATTGAGGCCATTTTTTTGCTGTGTGGGCCAGTGGCGCAGTAAAATTATGAGACCGTGGGTGTGCTGGTACATTACTTTGCTGACGAGCAGAACTGTAGGATCGGGTTGGCTGTACATTCTCTCTGCCTGTCTGTCAATAGGGTTGATGGCTGTCAGAGCTCTGCAGAATGTAACTGGTTTATATGATGAGGTATACGTAAAACCACAGATGCCTCATTCTCTGTGGCAGAGATCTGTGTCCATCATGCCATACTGCTTGTATACTTTTGTTGTGTGTGTGTGTGTGTGTGTAAATGAGTGAGCATCCAGCTTTAAGTTCAGGTTGGGGAATTCTCACCCCGATGTGATGACAGATGTGATAGATTGTAGATGTGCTTATTACATTATAGTGTGGGGAGGGGCCTCTCCACGGGGGCCCCGACACAAGACGAATGTTAGCCCAAATGCAATGCTGCAGAAGCACGGGTCCAGAGGGAAATGGGAAGATAGGGGGAGGGACAGATAGAAAAAAAGAAGGGCGGAAAGGAGAAGAAAAAACTGTTATGAAACCCTGGTTTTACTTCCTTCTCTGTGTTAGTGATGATCGGCTCAGGGGACACATGCACCCTGCATATTTATCCATGTCTATTCATGAATCATGGATTTTGGCAGTCCACTGATTATTGATGCCTGTTTAAATTATAATCCTTGTTTATTATCTGTTTTGTGTTCCTTGTTTTCTGTAAAGCACTTTGTGTCAGATCTATCTCTTAAATGGTCTATACATTAATTTGACTTGACCTTTGTATCTTTGTATCTTCTTGCCAATAAAGAGGACTTTGCTGAGCACTGTGTTGGGTGCTGTTAAACTCCTGTTCCGTTTGGTCTTTGTTTTCATGATGAAGGCCTTGCTGACAGCCATGATGGGGACAGTCCTCATCCTTGTTTAATAAACGAGCTAATGGATAATCCCAATCCAGTGC
This sequence comes from Centroberyx affinis, assembly GCF_046629955.1. Taxonomy (NCBI): domain Eukaryota; kingdom Metazoa; phylum Chordata; class Actinopteri; order Beryciformes; family Berycidae; genus Centroberyx; species Centroberyx affinis. The sequence goes on along the minus strand of NW_027283077.1, from coordinate 11,511 downwards.
CTTGGATTTTCTTCCTTTACCACTAAACTCTGTTGATAGATATATTGCCAGCTAAATTGCAGTGTCAATATAACACACACCCTGTCCCTGTCCCTGTGCTGTTGCAGAGCAGTGAGGGAGCTACCTGGCTACTCCTGCCAATAATACACGCAATTAGTTCTCCGACTTTGTGCTGTCTCCTTTGATGTTCACTATGGCAGACAGGCTGGGCATGTTTGCTGTTCTGTCATCTGGCAGGGAAGCAGTGAAGAATGGTGTAGCTACATGCTGTACTTTTGCTACTGCCTTAGCAAACACAGAGCTTTGTATGTGTGTGTGTATACATTGGGTGTGTGTGTGTTCTCACCTGGCACTGTAGACTTGGTAGGAAGATGCTTGCATGTGAATTTGTGTGTGTGAAAATGTGTATCCGAGTATGAGTCTGAGTGCGTGTGTGTCCCAGCTTTATCAGCTCTGTGAGTGGGTCAAGGTCAGAATTGTGTGTGTGTGAGAGGGAGAGAAAGACAGAGAGAGACAGAGTGAGACAGTAAAGCTGATGGTGGAATTTGTCCTCAGTGAGGTTAAACTCGTTAACTCATTAGACGGACAGAGGAATACTGATCTGAAATGATGGAATACATGACTCGTTAGTGTTCACAGAGCTGCAGGAGCTGAGGAGGGGAACAGTGAGAGACAGAGTGAAAGTAAACGAAAGAGAGAAAAGCATTTCTGCTTTTGTATTTTGAGTTGTGAGTGTGGGTTAGTTGCAGTCTAGTGTAGCTGACTGGTTGGCTATGTGTGTCTGTGTGGTGACAGCTGTGATCCATCAAAGCCCAACACACACACACACTCCATAAGCCAAGACTTAAGAACTGTTAGCTGTGTGCTGTGTGTTCATACATTTACTTCTCACTCTGTACAAGAAACCCGAGGCTCAGACCAACAAGACTGTTAGATTGTTTGCACATTATTGGTAATCATACACTCTCTCAGCACATTACTGTCTGTCTGCCACCTAGAGCTTAAGAAAGGAGCTGCAGTAGGCAAACTAGGCAGCCTGTGACAATGTATTCAAATGTATTCAATGTGCTCTATCACTCAACATGTCTTACACTGTCCCTCCTTTCCCTGAGGTGGCAAGAGGAGTTACATCATTAACTGCAGAATCCAGAATGTGTGTGTGTGTGTGCGTGCGTGCGTGCGTGCGTGTGCAGTAGGATCCCAAGCTGTCAATCTACACCACCAGTGAAACCTGAGAGTCCATCTTAGTTTTAAATTGGACAGGTAGACATAGTGTCTCAGCGTTGGCGTTATGCATAAATCAGCTGACAGTGAGAAAGCAGAAACAAGGCAGTGCTGTAATCCTGTTTGTTCTGGCCCACCACAATTTTTAGAAAAGCCCACCACAAACATCCCCTATCTAATACAAAAACAACACATTAATAGTGCTTATTTCTCTGCATGCACACACTACTTGACCCTGCTCTCTTTCCTGCCCCAGTCACTACAAATAATGTAAGATCCTGTGGTAAGAAAAAAAAATAAAGAAGTGAAATCTCTGCCAGTCCTTCCGCTCTTTGTTTAGATAACTAACAGCGTGTGCATGACTGGCACAGAGTATTACACCTTCAGTTAATAGAACATATGTGCCAAATACTGATACTGATGCCATTTCCCTAATATTACAGTCCACTTCCAAGAGCCATGTGTAATGTGTTAACATCAAAGCAGAGTTACCTGATTTTCTGCCATTTTACATGTGAAAGGATGTTAGATTTCTATAATGAAGGAAAATTGATTAGGCTACATATTACTGTTCTTCAGAGACCCTAAACTAGTATATGCAGTTTAGCAACAGTAATGGATCATCTCACCTCACTGTATCCTCCTGCACTTATCGTTTCTACTTGGAATAAGTATCCACAGTGAATAGTTGCATCTTGACAAGATTAAACAAGTCTGGAAGCTTCTCCTGAGTCACCAAGCATGAAGAGCAGGGAAATGTTAATTGAGCATGAGGCCTTGATCATAGATGAATAGCTGCTCCAACATGCACAACTGCACACACAACATCATGGAATAGTATATGAAGCAACATGTGTCCATTAGTTTCATGTGTTAATGTGATGCAAATGTACTGTATGTGTGTACTGTAGTGACCATGAATGACTTGTTGCGCCTCATTTAACCAAGCCTGAATTAATGGATGCAAGGTGTATGTGATTATATGGTGTGTGTGTGTGTGTGTGTATGTTTTTATGACTGTGTTTTTGTAGCTTTGAGGGTAGCGGTGCGGTCTGCTTGTTTCAAGGCTTGCTGGCTATGAGTAACGGAAGCTTTCACTATTGCTCTTTCATATGTGCAGCCATCTGGGAGTTTGTGTGATGGGGAGGCCTGTGTTTCTGTGTGTGTCTGTGTGTGTGGTATAACGTGCTGTGTTGAGGCTGCGGTTGTGTGTGTGTGTGTCTGTGTGTGAGTTTTACGTGGGTCGTCCAGATGTTTCTGGAAAAGTCTTGTCAAGGGCTGGTCTGCCGGCAAGGGAGAGGATGTGAGCTCGGGCAGGCCTTGTTTCCATGGCAACGACAGATGTTTCCAAATCGTTTGGACCAGAGCCCCAAAGACCTTGCGTGTGTGTGTGTGTGTATGTTGGCTGTACATCCAGCTGTACTGTATTTTCACTGGAGAATCTGATGAAACCTTTGGGATAACTAGGAAGACTCAAGGAACTTTCCTCTTACCATACTGACAAACTGAATTATAAATCAGGCCTTCCATTTGGACTGGAGCTGTGTGGTTAAGCCTGTTAAATCTCAACACTGTAAGGCATACAGTACCATGGCTGACAGTGATGATAATGACAGAAAGCTCCTAGATCACTCTGCTGCACTCCTCCTATTGCATACTGCTCCCAGTGCATACTGAGAAAAACAGGTGTCTGTGTGTTTTCCTGTTCAAACGTACGTGTGTGTGTGTGTGTGTGTGTGTGTGTCTGTGTGTTATGGCCATGCGAGTAGGAGATCTAGTGTCAGTGAGTGGTTAGCACTGTGTTTTATGACTTTGTTTTGGCTCTGAGCCCGCTCTCACAGGGACCCTACGCCGCCTGGCTAGTTCCTGGGATTTTTCTCCATTTCTTGAAACCAGGTGTAGGATATACGTTTTATTTTATATCGTCTTATTTAGGGGTTCTCATGCGCTACTTTTTCATGCCGTTGACCTCCAAATAAACTATTGGGCAAGACCACCTAATTGATGGGCTCTTGGCTGACGACCACTTCATTCCTCATTTGAGAGTTCAGTTACTCTAATATTATGTTGTGCTAACGTTTGAGTTTCCCAGCCCCTCATTCTGAGACCCACCGGTCTCAAGAAGGACGGGTTGCATGCATAGAATATTAACATGTTTAATGAGTCTTCTCCTTGTTCTCCCCCCTCTGTCTTTCTCCATCCTTCTCTCTCTCTCTCCCCCTCATCTCCAGAAGGAGTTTGCAGCTCCCCCTCCTCTGCTCTTCAGGAAGCTGAGTAACCCAGACCTGTCGCCCGCAGCAACAGCCATCACAAAGACCAAACTGCACCGGCAGCTGAGCCAGGATGAGAGCCGCGCCCGACGCAGCAGTATGGCCATGACCGGTAACACACACAGACACAGACACACAAAGGCATACACACTCACACGCACACACATACAGTCAAACATGCATACACACTAGAGATAGGAACATTACATGATTTGTCATTCCAGAACAAAATAATTCATCATTCGTCAGCACTGGCTGACGTACAAGTTGTCAATAGAGACATTAGTTGGTTTAAACTACATTTTAATTACATACAGAATATACAGGCACAACATTTCAGTGGTTAATAAATATAAATACTTATTACTAATTATAGTTCATATTTTTCATAATTGTAGGGTTAGGGTTATACCTATTATATACCTGTTATATAATTATACCTTGAACTTAATTAAAAAAAATTATGTCATCATTGCCTGATTTTGAAGACTGCTACAACCACCAAGCAGGTGAGATTTATGGGACAATCTTGAGGTGAAGAGACGTGGACATTGGCAGCGCTAGCCACATAGTACATAAAAGATGTTTTGACACTGATATTTATGCCATTGACGATATATTTGAATCGCAAGAAGATGAAAATTCCATGGTTTGTGGTCTCTGCTAAGCAACACTGGCATTCCGTCTTTCTGACTTGGCAAGGTACATTAACCTCAAACATGTTGATTTGTCTTTGGAGGAAGAGGCATCAGGGAAGCTAACCAGAGAAGTCAGCAGCTATTAAATCTTTTACTGGAACATGCTGTAAATGTGATCCTTCCCAATTTGATCAAATAACACCACCTTGTTACAGTTATGTTAATTATGACGGTGAATAACATGCTGCTGCTACGCTTTATTCAGGGAGACAGACTTAAAATGTAAATGACTCCTGAACCAACGTACAATGTTTCCAACCATAATGGAAAAGGGATGAATTTCTCCCTTCTCCCTTCTCTCTCCTTCCCTCTTTCTTCTCCTCCCCAGGTAAGCAGCTGCTGCCTCTGTCCAGTAGTCTGCATGGTGGAGTGAGTCAGCTGGCCTGGCAGGGGGCATCGGGGGGTCTTGGAGGGCCCATGGGTGCCGTGGGACCTTCTGGAGAGGCCAACAACCTGGTCCGTATGAGGAACCAGACCCTGGGACAGTCTGCACCCTCGCTCACTGGACTGGTCAGTACACACAAGCCCATGCACACGTAGACACACAAACCTATGGCCCACAAAACCACACACATGTGCGCGCACACACGCACACACACACACACACACACACACACACACACACACACACACACACACACACACACACACACACACACACACAGGTAACTAGGTACTCTGTCACTCACTCACATTTCTGGTCATTTCTGGTCATGTATACATGCACACACAGACACAAAACACATGTAAACACAGAGGCACTTGTGCACAACACACTCCACACATGCGATACACCGACACGCAAATGAATGAGACACAGACACACACATTCATGGGAAACCAGGCCTTTTGAAATTCTGCTTCCTTATTTGTAGCCCTGGGCAGTGGTGAGTACATAAATATCTCTACATACACACTCTAATTGTGGTAACTTTCATTAATAATCTCATACATAGCCTCATATGTGTTGCAGAAATGAAGCGTTACCTGTCAGTGTATGTGTGTCTAGATGTGCACCTACTTTATGTTGTATCCAGTGTTATTTAGTTTCTTGACTGTATGATAAAGAGTGGGTTGGCCTAGTGGAACTGGAACCTCTAGTTCTAGCGGTGTTAGTGCCAGTAAGCCAGACTGGCACCGTATGGATTCTGTCTTTTAGAGAGAAGGCTCCCTGCCAGCCGAATGCAGAGCTGCAGCATGCACCCTGATGATGACTCAGGCTTTTACAGCCACCAGCCACACAAGCACACATACACACACGAGCACACACACACACACACGCACACACACACACACACACACACACACACACACACACACACACACACACTCTCACACACACACACACACACACACACAGCCACTTAACATCCACAGAGAAATACTTGCTTGCTTACTGGTGTGAGGGAGAAATGGAGCGTAAACAAGTGTGTGCGTGTGTGTGTGTGTGTGGCTGTCTTTGGTCACAAGTGGAATGGATCACGAAGCAGCACAATGCAATGCTGACCTACATATGATAGTAGTCTAGATGGCAACCACTCTGCAGCATGCAGGGGGTGAGAGGGTAGCAGGCACTCTGTGCGCTCTACTCCAAGTACAACTCTGATCCCTGCTGGTCATAGAGGGAATTGTTTAAAAGTCACAGGAAACCCAAGCATGTCATTTTTATTTTTTACGAGCTCATTTGTATTCTTTGTCAGTTTTTAAGTGGTTTTTAATACCTAGATCTAAACTGTGTCTGTAAGCATTATAACCATGTTTCACTAGCCAGGATTGTATCAACATGAGCCCATTGACCATTTCTATCTGGATTCTTTGGAACAATCAGTAGCGTTTCTGATTTCACTCTCATGACTCATTCTGGATTGATGGTCATGGTTTATAAGGTGCTGTGTGAGTTATGCTCGTCATATAAAGATTACAATAGTAGAATCATTGAGCATATGAAAGTGTTTGTGTCTACAAGGCACAGGTTTTGAAACTGCTGCATACTTTCTCATATACACACATTTGCCACTGCCACATGTTCGTAAACCGTTTCAGCCCAAATTTGAGAGGTTCAGTCTTGCCCTGAGACATGAGAACATGAAAACACTCATTACAACTCAAATCATCTGGACGACCAGATGTAGGCCTGTGATCCCTTTTGTTTCCTTTGTCCATATTTTAAACACAAACTGCAGTGGAGTAGCTTTTGGAGGAGCTGGACACATGTATGTCTAAACTACCAGTAGATGGCAGCATTGTGTAATGTGTAGTCCCATTGAGCAGGAGGACGTCACCAAGACCTTTGCCGCATAAACACTGTATCTTATGGCAATGATACAAGGGTAATTTTTGTGGTAGACTAGATGGGAAGTTTCATGACCAAGAGCCTTTTGGCATTTTATCTTTATTTGTCATGGCCCGCCATGTTATCTGCATTGAATTAGTTCTATTTGCCCATTCTCTCCTCTGCTGCTGCCACCTTCAGAAAAATGCTCAGGTATTAAAACTTTCACAACAGGAATGTTGAGCAGAGACCAGGGTCTATATGTACATAACATCACTAAGAATGACAGTACCTATCAATTATAATTTAAGAGGCCAACTAGTCACAAATCTACACTCTTATTTGTAGGTGTTTTGCACTTCCAGTTTGATCTTATAGTGTTTCTTGTAGATTTTTTTGTAGATTTTTTTGTTTGGGGGTTATTTTGGTTCTGAGACCTCAGATTTAAGATTTACCATTCCAGGATCAGTGCTAGTCTTTCAGGTTAAGAATGGCTCTCTTTGGGATATTTATATCATGATATACATAGACAATAGTGCTGTAATTGCACTCTTAATTGATATTTATTATTTGGGGAGACAAAGCAATAAGACCAGATGAATTTCATTTCATTATCATTTTTAGCTGTGTGAGCAATTTTCCAGTTGCAGGAGGCCACAGAATCAATGTAAAGGAAACACTATCTTAGATCAATACTCCTTTTCTTATAGACTTGATTTATATGATCTCAGTATACGTCCACCCTATAATCCCATGATCCCTCAACCACAGGATGATAAAGTATTGTTGTGAAACACACTGAACTCTTACCTGCTCACTCACTGTAAGTTACTCTGAAGAAGAAACTCAGGTAGGAAACTCAGATAAATGGTCACAACAATGTGAAACGCTGAACAGAGAAAATTAAAATGTGCATTTAATACAGTAAATTATAGCCCTGAATGTAGAATTCATGCAAAAATTGTGACCAGACACACACACACACACACACACACACACACACCTCTTGAATGTTTAAAATGTACAGTGGTAGGGTGTGCAAGTTCCTTTTTTCCATTGTGCATTGCATGGACCCTATGAAACATAAAATATCTGAGTTGTAGGTTTAACAAATCTCAACAGATCTAACATATAGTCAGTCATGATTGAGCCAAGGATTAAAATAATTATGTTTTTTTAACGGCTCTGTGGTTTGTGCTGGGAAAGGAACACCATGTGTGGTGAGTGTTTGTTGGAAAAAAAAATACATTAAGCTAAAATGGATTGTGTCACTGGTTTGTTTTGGCTCCTTTGAATGGCTTTATAATTATAATTATAATAAAGGGATTGTGCAGCAGGAAATTGTAGATTGGATTTAAAACGGAAAATATGACCTGCAGAGTTATTCTAGCTGAGCAAATAATCATAGTTATTATATTTCTCATGGGCATGTATATTAATATTTTCCTCCTTTCCTCTTGGCAGATGCCCCTCTTCACTTTCTGTCTCACCATCTTTATCTATCACCCTTTCTTACTACTCTCCCAGACTCAATCACACACATCCACACACTCTGGCATTTCCTCAGATACACACTTCTACACACACGCACACCAAGCTCACTCTCTGTGGAGTCGGGTCTTTTAGCGAACAACGGTTCATGCACATAATAATATCTCTCTCCCAGTGTTGTGCCTCAGGGTCCAGGCTCTGTGTTTTTTATGCCCTGGCTCAATGCTCTATCTCGGATTGGTTTGAATTGACTTGCATTAGGATTTAGGCAGAACACCTGAACCCCTTTCACTCTTTAATTTTTTCTTCTCTTCTCTTCTCTTCTCTTCTCTTCTCTTCTCTTCTCTTCTCTTCTCTTCTCTTCTCTTCTCTTCTCTTCTCTTCTCACATTTTTAAAACGTCAGGTCAGTAGAATCCACTCATTAAACAGTATGTGGGAAAAGACATGACTAAAATTAATTCAGAAATCTTATGCAGGGAAAATATGGAAGATTACTAGTTTTTTTTTTCCCTTTAGGTGGTGGGGGAAAAAAAACTTTGGTGGACCACCCAAGACTTAAATAGAAAGAGAAAACCTTCTCCCCTAGGGTATGTGTGCTATTGGCACGTGTGTTAATGTATGTTTGTCTGTGCATGTGTGTGTGTGTTATTGGGTTAAAAGAGTGGAGCTCATGGGGTCTGTCTGTTGGGGAAAACAATTCTGGATGGCCAGATGGTGTTTACCTCTCGACTAATGGTCTAGGGCCTCTCTCTCTCTCTCTCTCTCTCTCTCTCTCTCTCTCTCTCTCTGTCTCTCTGTCTCTCTGTCTCTCTCTCTCTCTGTCTCTCTCTCTCTCTCTCTCTCTCTCTCTCGCTTTCTCTCTCTCACTTTCTCTCTCTTTGTCTGTTTGTGTGCATGTGAGCTTGAGAAGACATTGTGTGTTCTCAAGCTATTAACTTAGTATTGCCTGGTAACCCCTATAAGTGCCAGGTGGTTTGTGTGTGTTTTGTGTTTCCACAAAAATTGCCCCTGAGTGCTTAGCACCTGGACAGTGTACGGACATACACACACACACACACACACACACACACACACACACACACACACACACACACATACAGAGTTTGAAAGGGAAAGAAAATTATCCTTATTGTCCAGAGTCTGCTGAGAGCTCAATTCAATCCTAATGACCAAGCTGCTTTCAGCATGCTTAGCCATTCACTCGTGTACTAGAGAGTGAAACTTTGCATTACCACGCAATCAAATTAACATATTATTTGCATTTGTTTTGGAGAAAACAAATGAAAGACTTAGCTGGAAGGGGAATACAGGGATAAACATGAAAGTGGAGTGCTATTGTTGCAGACCATGCCCTGTTTTTTGGCATCATTATTAAAACACACACACTCAGGCGCTGGCAGGGAGGGAGAGACGGGAGACCAATCCCCGCCTTTTGAAATAAGGAGATGCTATCCTAATTCAAATGAATAGAAAAAGCCCTCGCCTTGTTGTTTGTGTGTTTACCTCGCTACACTAAATTACCTTCTCCCTTTCACTGGCAGATAGTAATAGGCCTAGTGTGCTGCACTTGGCCTGAGAAAGAGATGGAGACCAATTGCTTTAAATCGTGTTTTCATGTTTGTGTTCCTCATCTGATATGGCGTGTGCATGCGTGCATGTGTGTGTGTGATGTTTGGTGTGCTCCAGGCATCTTTTTATGGTGAAGTTGTCTAATTTACTATTTTATAGTACCCACTTTCCCTCAACCTGCTTTGTCTACATCTACTTCAGTTAGAGATTTCCTACATTTCCCAGAATTATTTTTGACAACCCCCAGAGAAGGGGCATGAACTTGTTGCTTGAACTAAATGTAGTGAACTAGCCAACTAGTTCGCCAACACTTGGGCTTGTCTATGATTGCCGCTGTGCCCCGTACTCGAAACGCAATATGTGTTGTGGCTGCGTTGCATTCTGGTCTATTGAGGCTACTGTGGGTGGAGAAATTGGTATCTCTGCCTCTTCTATGATGGATTTCTAGAAAGACGTGAGTCTAGAAAGAAGCCCTTGCTCTTTGATTCTTTGATTTGACTGATAGCTGAAACATCTTCTGCTATCAAACTCCACTGTGGCTGCACTGGAAATCTCAATGTGACCTCATGGCATCTACATTTGGCTACTTATCTGCAGGAATAAGAAAAATACACTACCAAACAACAAAATGGACCCAGAAATGCCAGGTACATCGCCAATAGCTGTTTTTTTTAAACAGTGTTAAAGAGCTTTAAAGTGGATTTTTTTTCTGTAACAATAACATTACTTCAACTGGTGTGTTTTGGTGAGAGGGAGGCTTGCAATTCTCACCTGAAAGCCACAGAGACACAGATATAAGGCATTGAGTAGAATAATGCACGTACACTCAGAAGCTGGCTCATTAATGTTAACTTTAAAGATAGTGATATCACTGTGATGATACCATCCTGTTAAAAATGTGAGACATACGGTATTCTGCAAGACATACATCAGTATAAACTGAGAGATCAAGAGAAATATAGTCATAGGTTATACATACTGTATCATACATATAGAGTATACCCACTTCTTTTTTCTACCTCTTTGTCTGACCATGTACATTATACCTGCCTCTTTCTCTCGATACATACAGTATGCCTACCTGTTTCTCTGTGCATGTAAAGTGCACCTGCCTCTAGACAGACGTCAAGCCTTGGCCTCAATGACCTCATCCTGGTGTGTTTGAGGAGGATATGCAGGGGAACAAGCTGACTCGGCTGCCAGTTAAATATACATGAGAACATGCTGAATAATTACTGTGCTCATACCTCATCTCCTCTACAGTGACTGACAATGGCCAAGGCGATGACGAAGATGGCACACGTACCACAGCTCGCCTGCCATTCTTACCAGGGCTTTGTTTCGAAACAAAGTTTCACAACAACACATGATCTCTGAGTGGCCTCTCTGCCTTATTAGATTGTGTACAGTGTTGGATGAAGATAGTGAAAAAAGATGATGGCGAAGGAGATACTTTCTTTGTCTACTGGGGTTTGGAACTAGCATAATTTTATGCTTTTTGGAAAAGCTCTGTGCCTGCCTGTCTATGCTCTTCAATTCTACTGAAGGCCAGGCTTTAGGCAGAGTTGATTAATTGAGTGAATTTACTTCATTTTCCACTCTAGACCTTAGACCACTTCTAATACGCAATTCAGTGATAAGACTATCAATGGTAGCACAATAAAATGAAGTATGTTTCTCATTGTGGAATAGAGAATATAAATAATGTCTTTTTGCCCCCCTGAACTTAGAAACCAATTACATTGGACACATTTTTAGCAGCAGGGAGGCTTTTCCTATTTGTTTTTAACGCCATTGAGGCATTTTGCTTTGTGATTTTCTGCTTTAGGTGTCCCATATTTTAGGTGCCTTATTTTTTGGAGGACCATATGAGCAACCCAAGTTGACATTTTTTTAACTGAGATCAGCGCTTTTTTCTTTTTTTCCTTGCCGCTGTCCGGTCAGATAAACCGGACAGCGGCTCGTGTGGCTGTTGTACACAATAAA